>NW_028278380.1:300000-381209 GCF_059751315.1 Micrasema longulum
GAGTTCTTCATAAGAGTCATATAAACTATCATCACTATCACTTAGAAGTTGATCGATATTGTCGAATTCACTTTCGGAATAGGTTGAGTTGCTAAACCTCCGAGTTTCTAGGTGAGGTATTATTATTTCTATATCACTTTTAATATCCGTTATCATTTTGAATAATATACTTTGTATTTTATTCACAATAAAAATGACCCTTTGCAGAGTTAACTTGTCAGTTAAAGTAACAAAGTAAGATTAAAAATATATATAAATGTACACAATATGTAATTTACCACAGCTGTTTGTAATTTCAGCAACTGTTGTCTATCTCGATCAATCCATTATGCGTGAACTAGCTATTAGTGAAACGGAATATTTTTCTTGGAAGTGATATCAATTTGTGCGACAGTTGTACGAAAACATTATTTTTAAAATTAAAATTATATTATAACATCTACCAAGAAATAACATCACTTCTTAGTACATTTACTCGTTATCATGAAGTTTTAATCTAAATAACTCCATACAAACATTTGGACATACTCAAAATATTGTTGATCGAAATAACTTGCATAAAAAATTTTAAGTATTTTTAGGCATTACCTAGGAGGTGAAATAATTTATCCAAATGAAACTCGCCGAATTCGTAAAGGTTTCAGCTCTTTTAGTTTGCAAAAGTCAACAGATGCAAGAGTTGAGGTAATGTAAAAATAATCATGAATGGTGAATATTTCGCAGTGTGTAAAGTGGCCATTTAAAACAGCCAATGACAGATCATAAGTCCTGTAAATGCCTAGACTTCCATATTCCCTTGGCAAAAATGTGTTCCCTCTCTGTTGCAACAAATTCCAAGATATATTTTACTCAAATTTTGTTTAGCATGCATTGATGGAAGTGGTAGGTTTGATAATAAGGGCACTTTGCCCCGCAATCAACAAAAAAACCATCATAATACCGTCGTTTCAACAATAACTATTAAAACAATGCGCCTTGAGATTGCTGTGCGAGATCATTTTTGTTTGTTTTTATTTTCGATTAAGAAAGGGTTTACAACCGCTGTACGAGAATGTGTTGCGGGCGGTACGAGTTGTCCATCTTGCTCACTCCACTGGGCTTGAATTAGATATTTATGAAATGGAAGATTTTTCTTGGAATTGCTATTATTTTTTAAAACAGTAGTGTGTTTGGAAAACAACGTATTCGATAAAATATTTTTAAAATGTATTAATAATAAGATTTCTGATTAGATTCTTGAAAAACTGCGTAGCAGCGTAAGGGTTAAATCGATACCCAGCCAGCCAGTAGCAAGTAGTACGCGCAAGACAGCGCTGGTAAATGGACGTGCTGGGAGGTTATGTTTCTTTTTATATATTATTTTTTAACAAGGCAATATTGAAATTCCTCCGCAATTTATCGCGACTATTAATACAATTATTTTGAGATTATTTGTTTATAGTAATCTTAATGTAAGGTATTATGACTGATAATTAATATATTAAACGTGCTATTTTATAAACATTATTTATCTCAATTTAGGGGAACCAATGGTTCCATGCGTTCTATGAACAGACCGCGCATGATGTGTAGGTATGTGTTATGCGGGCCACGGGGCCACGGGCCTGGTACCCGTGACGGCCGTGACTGGTGTCTGCTGAGTCTGGTCCTCCATAACTCCATACACGGCGAGTTGCACGTAACTGTTCAGCGCCTCGGACCCGCACAGTTCTTCCCGATAAACCTATAACCGTTTCATATTTCAGACTTACATTGTTACATACTGACTGATTTCAATATGAGTACAGAAACGAAGTTATTACAAACGTTAAAGATCAAAAGGAACTTTGTACATGGCGTTGGTAGATAGTACATAGATACATACGAGTACAAATGGTATAATGATATATGGTCATTTATATTAAATATTCCGATATTTGTCATAACTAAAAAAATAAAGAGTTTAAGCAAAATTATTAATAGAATCCTAAATTGTGTTCAATGTCGAAGGTATTTTCGATAATGACTTGGAATTGATTATTACAAATAATAACAATACGTTGCTTTTATCATTATTATAAAAGTTATGAAAATATACTAGTTATTGTTTTGGCAAATATTTTGTAAAATAACCTTAGAGTAAATAACACGCCGCTGGCTAAAAGAGAGAGAAAGAGAGAAAGAGGGGCTCGCCCATACGGAGAAAAGCCATTCTATGATTACAATATTCGAGTTTGTTCAAATTTTTGTAGACAAAAGACTAGATTTCACCCTCTCGGGAGTCATTAAGAATATCTAATTACAACGGGGTTGGAGAATACCTTAAAAAAGGGAATATGGAAGTCTAGTCATTTACAGGGCTTATGATCTGTCATTGGCTGGTTTAAGTGGCTACTTTACACACTGTGTAACATTCACCATTTGCCTATGTTTGAACATCCATATTTCTTCAATTCTTCCATCTGTTGATTTAAGTGAAGTTAAAGAGCTGAAACCTTTATTGTTGTGAAGAGATTAATCTGACTGAATTATTTCACATACTAGGCAACGCCTGAAAACAATTTTCTAAACAAAATGATACAGTGTGTAAAGTGGTCACTTAAACCAGCCAATAATAGGTCATAAGCCCTGTAAATGCCTAGACTTCCATTTTCCATTTTTTGAAGTATTCTCCATCCCTGTTGTAATTTGTCATTCTATGATTATTAACTACGAAGTTGGCTAAAGATTACAGCAATACAACGAGCCGTAGGTACTTTGGTCAAGAATTGCAAGCGCAAACCGAAACCGTTCGTTACAAGTTTATTGTTAAACTAAAAACCAAACCAAAAATTTGTGACGGTTTTGTTCTATGCAATAGTAAAAGGCTTCTGTAGTAAATTATTACTCTAAGGAAAAAACATAAATATATAAAGGGTTCTGGTTTTATTTCTTACACATAACCGTATTCGTTATCCACCTGGACACTGACAAGTTCAGTAATTAAAAGAACACTATTACTTATTCATAAAAAAATCCGACCTTATGCCACACCTTCATATAATTATTTTGTAAAGCACTGCAAGAAAAACAGGAATCGAAGTGTGACCTTAGACTTCTGAGTCCGCAAGCTGACTTTTTTTGGACCTTTACCTAATTCATCATGTGTATTTTTTTATCGTCACTCACATGTTAATAAAATTCAGATACCTACATAAAAAAATGAAAGGGATAAAAAAGGTTCTTCCAAATAAGGTGGTGGCGGAACATAATGTACAGACATGCATCACCCTAGGAATAAATAGGAGGAAGCAACCCCACATTGTTCGCTAGAAATTTAATATCATTTAAAATATAATGTAAGGAAATCGGACCACCGAAGTAGAGGAGGGTAGTGAGTGATAAAATAAGTATAATAATGGACTTGTCAGATATAAATACATCATTCGGACAGGTCATATAAAATTTCTAAAAAAGAGTATCAAATATTACAAAAAGGTAATTTTAGACGTTTTTAATGTCACAATGTGTTCAAGGTACACATTTATCAAAGATGCATGTTTTTTTTTATAATTGTATGAAATAGATTTATGCGGGAGTCCAATTAGCGAGAACCGTATGAATATATTTGTGTCATTGTAAAAGTAAAATAATATATGAAATATTCGACTGTCTCAAAAAATTTTAAAAAATGAGTTGTTTGGTGTAACATGCATGTTTAGATGAGATGTACACGGTATAACTTCATTATAATATAATCGTCTCGTCCGAACTCCGAACATTGTTGCGAATAGGAAGAAAAAACCTTTGAATGAATGCAGCTACGTAATAAAGGTTAAGCATAAAACGTTTTCAAGAGAAAACGGGTCCAACAAGTATTAAAAGATAAGACCCACGTACCTGCAATTTGCATAACACGTAAAAGCTATTTAATATTGATTTGTAGTATTATTTTAACTATTTACATAAATTAACAACTTTAAAACATCATAATTAACAAGCAATAAATAAAACACATTATTGGCGGCCTCCGTGGCGTAGCGGTGAAGACGCTTGACTCACGCACGCAAGGTTCTAGGTTCCCGGTGAGAACACAAAAATTGAATGTGACTTCTCAAGCCTGGGGCTGTAATTCACCACTGTAATTGGGCCTCCTGGCCTGTTGTGGTGCAAAAAAAATATATTACTAGACTGACGCATCATAATTAACATTGGAAAATTTGAAGGGAAAAATAATTGAATACATTTAAAAATCAGACTTTTACTGCTTGAAAAGTTTGTTTGTTTTTTTTTTTTTACAAAATTTTCAGTTTAAAATGTGAAAAATATATTGATTGGATAAATCGGTTAGTTTGAAATCAAAAGCAAGGATGACGCTATAATTTTACAAGAATTTTTTTTAATCGAAAATGTTATTAATCTACAATATTTTGAATTTGTCCAAATTTTCGTAGACAAGGACTGTATTCAACTTCCCGGGGAGTTGTTTATATTAACAGATTACAACAGAGATGAATAACTTTTTAGAGAAGGCAATATAGAAGTCCAGGCATCTACAGGGCTTATGACCTGACAATTTCAGGCGTTGCCTAGTATGATGGTTAAATAAAACAATATAATGAATTAATTATCTCACCCACATAAGTAAAGGTTTCAGCTTTTTAACTTCACAAACGTGAACAGATGAAAGAATTGAAGGAATATAGATGTTCAAATATGAGCAGAATGGTGAATGTTACAGTGTGTAAAGTGGCCACTTAAACCAGCCAATGTCAGGTCATAATCCCTGTAGATGCCTGGACTTCTATATTGCCTTCTCTAAAAAGTTCTTCATCTCTGTTGTAATGTGTAATTAATCTGTAAAATTACTACTGAATTCATAAGAACAGTCTGAATTTGAATGTGTTTCTTAATGCTTGTAAAATGCGATATTTTCTCGCTAGATGGAAAAAGTCTAAAATGACTTATTCGCAAGCAGCTATCAACGAAAGTTTCAAATTGTCAGCGGAAAATTAGGCCACGCTACCTACGCCGTGCCGCCAGAGATAATTTCAGATGCACAGATGTAAAACAAAATAAACACACCGTCCAACATGCTACAGTTTCCCGATACACAAATAAATTGCATAAATGTATCCCGTATGAAAAAAGATATGTTTCTGTAAACAATTTACATTATTTAATAACATGTCGAAAGAACGCACCATAATCGATACAAGAATCGCCGTTATTGTTTGTTTAGCATTGACGGGTTTTTAAACAGAAATTCGAGATTTCTTTTGACGAAACCGCTGGTTATTTTACAAGTGAAAACAATTTTTTTAGTTTTATGTCAAATAATAATAAAAAGCTGTACCTACCAAAAACAGTAAGTACCTAGGTATATTATGCTAAATTTAGAGGTCTGGTATGTTTAGATCGTACAATAATAGATACAGTGAATGTTGGAGCTCGACGTAAAAAAATCTTTTTTTTTTTACGATTATTTGTTTTATCCACTCCGTTATATTTTTTAGCACCAGCTTTTGCCTCGTTTAGGGGGGTAGATCGCAGTCATGAAAGAAATGCAAAAGTTAAGGTTCTGAAGCGGGAGGGTAACGCCAGATTTCTTAAGATCCTAGAATAGCAGTTTTTCATCCCTACGAATTAATTTTTGCCTTGCTTGGGCCCGCGTTCCCCCTTAGTAAGGCTTCGCGACCCACAGGTTGCAAAACACTGATCTAAATCACAGAGAACGACAGAATCCTGAAAGGCTACTTTGACGTCATACTCGACGCTTTACATTTATTATGCCGACTCATTACTGTAAACACTACAACGAGCTGTTTTTTGTAGTGTCAAATAGGAAACTAGAAATACCCACGTCAATGCGTAAGGACGGAAAATTGTACTCATGTATTTCAATTGAGAAAAAACATAAGTAAATGTTTTATTACACAAATAATTATATTTTCATTCCAACAGACTTTAAGATTCGGCAATATTGTTAAGGAAAAGCGTGCGTGTATTATTAACTAAGTGGGTTTTTTAAGAATGTCGAAAAGAAATACAATGTGAAAATTCGTGACAAAAATATCTTCAAAGATCGGACAATTAGAATATGCTCCAATCACAAGTGAGGTAAATAAATATCGAAAATCCTGATTTCATCAAACGATAATTTGATTATACAGGGTGTTTTTTAAACCCTGTCACATCCGAAACTACGATAATCAGTAAAGGCAAGAAGACATAATAGCATATTTTTTTTAATATTTAGAACAAAGATTTTTTTTAAAATAAAATATTCAAAAAAACAAATGGTTGCTTACTTCTGCAGGGGAGAAGTGAGGGGAGCGCGGCGCAGTGTCAGACTCCCCCTTCCCCCCACTCGTTTCACCCCTGCAGAAGTAAGCAACCATTTGCTTTTTTTATGTTTTATGTTTTTAATTTTATTTGTTCTAAAAAAATATTTTAATGTGCCAATATGTCTTCTTGCTCATACTGAGCATCGTGGTTTCGGACGTGACAGGGTTTAAAGAACACCTGTATATTCAATTTCGAGTATTTTCTGTCCATTTTATCAAGTAGTGGCTAGTAGTGTAGCGGTTACTTCCGACGTCAACTCCTTTATACGTACTTTCACTGACATCTTTATTTCCTACTGCAATTCGTCAAATGTGAAAGCGTAATTTAGAAAACCACCGAATCCACAATTTATTGCAAAATGGCGGGATTTTACAAAGGTCCATAAGTATTGGCATAGTCAATTTGAAAAAGAAAGATTGCCAAAGGTGTTGTTCCCACTGTACTGATTAAAAAGATCTTCTGGCACTTGATAAGGCAAGTTCAATGTCGGAATGCGAACGCGCCCTGCCAGCTAAATACACTGTCAAGATCACTTGGAACTAAATTTTTATTCAATCGAATGCCCAAATACTTCATTAATAGAATAGTGTTAAATACAAATGTTCATAAGTATGGTACTAGAAATAAGGAAAGAATAAGTATATCATTTAAAAAAAAACAGAATATCTAAATTGTATTATGTTGAATGGTTTGAAAATGTATGAAGAGATGCCTGAATGTATGAAGAATGAAGAGAGTTTGAATGAATTTAAAAACAAATGTTATGTTTGCTGTACGATGATGTAAATAGATTTGTAAGTAAAGTTAATGTAAATATTCGATGATGTACTATGTAATATAAGCTAACTTAAGAAATAAATGTATAAAAAAAGTATTATTGGGCACTTCCAACACCTCATTGCGAAATGCCAAATTGTAAAATATTCCATTAAAAACAAACAAATAATGAGAAATTTTACATCAACACAGGCATGTTATGTGTGATGAGTGTGCAAAACGAATATTGCATAGAAATGGTTCATCAATAGTTGAATTTGTTACAAAATAAAGGGCAATTGAATAAGCTGTCAAAATCAGGAACAAGTTGCGGCCAAAAAGTATAAAAATAAGGTTTCATTTGCAATCTTTGGACGACCAACATTTTTACGTATCGTCGTTGAGCCGGCAATATCTGTCGAGCGAACATACTTTTTTAAAAGTAACACGATTTTGTTTAGAGTAAATTTACTAAAATATTTTAGCGAAATAAAATTACGTAATTTTCCTTTTTGTTGTCAAAAATAATGGACTAAAAATGTACAATGACCAACCTCACAATATGAAAACAGCGACTGAACAAAAATTAGAAAATTAACTGTAAAGTATGATGGAAATCAGCTAACTTACCTGAAGATATATAATATACACCGCAAGGTTACTTTATAACGTAGTATTTAGTTTTTAATGTGTTTACAAAAATCCATCATTATCCTCTTGAATATTATTTTTTGTAGAAACATACAGTAAACAAAGATTAAATTATAAAATAAAGACAAGGTTGAAGGACAGATCAGCGAAGTTCCTAAATAATAATCATACATATTAAATTATAGTACATTCTGAAATGTGTGCGTGCGTATGTATATATATATATATATATATATATACAGGGTGCTCTTTAAACCCTGTCACATTCGAAACCATGATGATCAGTATGAGCAAGAAGACATATTGGCACATTAAAATGTTTTTTTAGAACGAATATATATATTTTTTTAATATTAAAAAAAACGAATGGTTGCTAACTTCTGCAGGAGAGAAACGAGAAGGGGGGAGGGGGGAGTCTGACACATCGTTAACCACGTGGCCGCGCCCCTCTCGCTTCTCCCCTGCAGAAGTAAGCAACCATTTGTAATTTTTAATATTTTATTTTTACAAATTTTCTTCGTTCTAAATATTTTTTTTAATATGCCAATATGTCTTCTTGCCCATACTGATCATCGTGGTTTCGGATGTGACAGGGTTTAAAGAACACCCTGTATATGTAAGATGGTGTGTTTGTGTGTATTTGTATGAGAGTTAAGTGTTCAGGTATTTGTAAACGTATGCATCATTATAAAGCAAGTGGGAAGTGTATATTTCATTATTCGAGAAATGTATGTAGAATGTACATAGACTTGTTGGAAATATTTTTGTCAAGTAAAAAGTATTAAATACCAAACATTCTCGAATTTCTCTCATTAAAATTACAAGAAAACTTAATGAATTATATTCATTAAAATCTATAAAATACAAGACCGCGATGGTTTTTTTTAGATAATTAATACTTTTAAATAAAATAAAAATGACATTTGATATGGAAATTTGCTTCAGAATAAACTAAATGAGTAACCTGTGTAATGTGTATTGTGCTTTGTATCCACTGTCCATTGGAAACTGTAATAAATTACGTATAAGATTGCATGCATCGGCAGTAAACACAATAACGAAGACAAGTCGTTTGCATGACAAAACGTTAGTCATATAAAGATTTGTGACGTTGACGCAGAGAAGAATTTCCATCAAAGGCACAAATACAATTTACCTGTACACACAGCATCCAGAGTCATGTATATAAAATGGCTGCACACAGTTCACGATTTTATTTCCCTTACAATATCTAGTGACGTTGATGTATTAGACGAGGTTGGAGACTGGAGTCATAAGGATAAATGACCCATACAAAGAACGAATGTACAAATTGCACGCTGTTTCTCGAGCCAATAAACGCTGGGTACGGTAAAGTATTCACATGATTAATCCCCTTCTCACTACAAATGGGAATAATAAAGATGTCGGCTAAATTACGCATTAAATATGCAATGTTTACGTATCAGCACATTCAAAAGATACTCGCTATAATATTTTCAGAGAACACAACACAACAATATTAATATATTAAATTACGATAGTTTGATGGTTGCACCGATGACTCATACAAACAATACAATGTTTTTGAAAGCGGGGTGATTAAAAAAGAAATCTTTTGTATGGTAAATTGGTAAAAAAAACATTGTCAGAGTAAGCGACGACCAGCAACGGTGGGTGTAATGTGTTGCTAGAAAGTGATGACTTTGAAAATTATACCGAGATCGAATACTTTCCAACAGCAACAAAAAATATCAATACGTGCTCGCCGAAATCACATTGAAAACATTTAAAGTTAGTAACGCTACTACTACTACTACTACTACCATCACGCCATTTCCCCGTAGGGGTAGGCAGAGCGAATGGACCGCCACACACGTCTATCCTGGTATACAATCCTAGCCTCTTCCACATTCATACATCTTGTCATACATGCCCTTCGGTTCTGTCTGCTTTTGACATGACCAGACTTAAGATTTTGGTTTATCTGATCATGCCACGTCTTCCTTGGTCGTCCTCGTCTAACTTTGCCGTTCATTTTTGCCATATATACTTGTTCTACCATTCTCTTGTCGTCCATTCGTTCAACGTGACCAAACCATCTCAGAGACCCTTTCTTAATCTTATCAATTATACTTGTCTCAGATTTACACTCTCGCCTGATTTCATCATTCGTAACCCTGTCATACATTGATTTCCCACACATTCGTCTAAGAGATCGCATTTCAACCGCGTTCACTCGGCTTTCATCCTTCCTCTGCCAGTTCCATGTTTCACTTCCATACATAAGTGTTGGGACTAAAACTCCGTTGTGCACTGCCAGTTTAGCTTCGATTGACATATTTTTATTAGAAATTACTGTGCTTAGTGCTCCGTTCATTTTGTTGCCCGCATTCACTCTTCTTTCAACATATTTTTCTACTCTTCCATTTCTTGAAAACATGCTTCCCAGATACACAAATTCTTCTACTTGCTCGAGACATTCGTTGTTTACATTTATTATGCAGTCAGTAACCTCACTATCCCTTTCAAATACCATCACTTTTGACTTACTTTCGTTCATCGCCAATTCGCTCTCCAGGCATACATCATACATTCTAGAGACTATTTGCTGCAAATCAGCCTTGCTGCTTGCTAACAGAACTGCATCGTCAGCATACAACAAGCAGCTTACTGAAAAATTATCCAAACGCAAGTATGTATTATCTTTTTCCAGCTCTTATCCATTTATGTACTGTTATTTAGAACATTACTTAAAACGAGAGATTGGGGTATTTTTTTTTTCAGAATGCGATAGCTGTTGATTGGTTTCGCAAATGAGATGCATATTAGCGTAGTAAGCAGGTACATGCTAACGAAATGGGATAGTTAAACAGAACATAGTTAATGCATATGTTCAACACGAAGTGAGCGAACGGCGAGTTAATTTGTTCCGCTCGACGCGCACCTCTCGTATTAAAAATTTGCCATTATTAGCAACGGTGTTACGTCAGGTCTATGAATTAGTTGACACTGTAGTCTAATTAATTCAAACGTGATAAATTGGAAAATTTGAACGTCAACGATCCGAACGGCAGAAAGTGACTTAAAGGTATTAGTATTACGCGAAACAGCTACATATATAATATATACTTGATTGTATTACAGGTATTCGTTATTTAAAATGTGTGAACATTGCGCAATAATTTAAGATATAATATATTAATGTAAAACCGCCGGCACGTTACAAAATTTTAATGAAACTAATAATTCTACCACGACGCACCTCCCATCAAATAAATAAATATGTACATAATTGTTGTGATGTAAAATCATGGGCCTTACTTTTAAATCGGGTATAAAGTTGAGCTTGAGAATAGTGGTAGAATAATGATGGTATAGCAAAAAGTATTACTTATAAACCTCGCATAGAGTTAAACTCGGTTTAAATCTGGGATAGTTACCATATAAACTTATACCTGCATATTATGTGGTATAGCGCTGGAATAAGCACGCGATCATCAAAAGTCATATTTTTCGGTAAACAAAATAAATAGTTTATCAGAATTTTTTCCTGCGACTTTCTCAACGCAATTCAAGTGATTTTTAATAATTTGTTTTAATAATATAAGAAATTTTATATCTTTGTATGTGTTTTAATTAATCGTGATAAAAAAAGAAACACGAATAAACTAAAGAACTAGCTTTTACCTTCTCCTCATCTTCCCAATTTTGATTTCTTTTTCTAACGGTTTTCTCCAGGACACTGACAGTAGTCTCGATTTGACTTCGAAGTTTGTTTGTTGTTGTTAAAAAGTTACCGCGCACGCGCATATATCAGTGTTGACTGTTTAAAAAAAATTAGGCATGAAATAACCTGTGCATTGTTATTCCAGGTAATAAATATTTTTAAAAGTAAGCTTTTTTTATATCGGTTATAAAAAGTTAAGACGGTTATAGTTATTTGTTAATGTAAACCTGGTGTAAGGAAGTTAAATAAGTAAGGCCCAATATGTACATAGGCTCAAGAATTACGATTATCTTACGTGTTTATTATTTACTTTATTTAGTAAATTATTGTAACAAAACATTTAATTTATAATACATTTCATATGTATTAAGGCTTTTCTTTAGTTGGGCTACAAATGGTCAATTACAAAGGTAAAAAAAAATATATTCGTCCAAGGCACCACCCATTGTATAATATTTTTTTTTTTTGTTTCTTTTAAATAAATAGAATTGTTAGTACAAATATAGTTTTTAAAGAAAAATAAATATTTGCGTTCTAATAATTTACCCCTCCTTTCCTCTTTCCTAATATTAAAATTTTGAGGGGCCATTTTCAAGGAGTTGCAAATCAACTTTTGATTCGTTAGTTCGCGATACTAGTCACGGGATCACAACAAGATGATATAAATTATTTTTATATTTTAATGCATTACCGGACAAAATTCATTTTAAACATATCAATATTATAACGAAAAAGACAGTTATATACAGTTACATAAAATGAGAAACGAAATAATAAATAAGGCAAAGAAAAATATATATTATAGACAAATATTTTGAGATCCAGGAGTGGTATTCTGAACGCAAAAGCGCGCGTAGAAAACGCATTTTTAACGCGTATTTACGTACTAAATACACGTTAACAGAACAATCTCTTCGCGCGCAATTCCGTTCAGAAAAACCAGCCCAGGGGTGATAGTCCAAACGCTCTCGCGGCCGTAGAAAAAGCTTTTTCTACGGCCACGAGAGCGGTTTATAATAGCATCGCAGGTCTGCTATTCAGAATCTTCTCTACCCCTTAGAGTCTAGAGAGTGGTTAGACTGTAGATTTTTTTATTTTTTGCATGCGACTACACTTTGCATCATAATTATTTATTTTTTGCATAAATGGCATAAATTGCCTTGAAAAAAACATATGTACACATATATAAATACATAATCAAATGATAAAATGCATTACTATAACAATAGTAACAAGTAAATACACATATAAATATCAACTGCTCCATAAGTGTATAGCTTATGTTAGGTTTTTGTTATTTTCATTGTGTGTTTTGTAATATAAATAATATAGATGTACATAAATGCCTTGTTTTAAAACTGTCTGAATATTTGTTAATTATCTTTGTTTTTTAAGTTAGTCTTCTTTGTTTATTCTCAAATGTAATTTCAAAAAAGTATATTGTTAAGTGTCCTTAGCACGGAAAACCCCAGTGAGGTCACATTATTTTTATTATTAAGTTTGTAAGCGAAAAATATGAATAAATAAATAAGTAACCAAAAACTTTAACGAAATATTATATATACATAAATATGAAAAGGCAAAAGAGAAAAACATTTTTTGAACATAGAGAAAAGTTTAAGAATTATATTGCAAGAGAAAAAAGAAATCAGACTCGTTTTATAACTATCAAATCCAGAACCAAATATATCAGCCTTATCCTTATACTGATTACCATATCTGTGGAGCCTAGGGATAGGCGAGTGCATGTGATGGTTGGTTCTAGAACTTGCAGAACAAAAAGGAGATCTGTGGCGGGTAGTCGACCAGGTACACGGAAACACACCAACTCCAGCAAATTTGAACAGTCAATGAATGAATTGATCACTTTATAAAGTAATATTAGGTCTGTAAGAATTCTTCTATCGGAAAATTTTAAAACATTTGCCAAAGGTAACAATTGAGTATAATTAAGTAAAGCAACTGGAATATGTTGTATACAATTAATATATTTTGGAAATTTCTTCTGGACTCTTCTTCTTCTTCAGCCTTTTTCTCTCCACTGATAAAGGGTTCTTCCGAACGTCTCCATTCCTTCCTATCACCCGCTTTCATCATCCACGTTTTACCGGCAATAGAGGCAATGTCGTCGACCCTCTGGACTCGCTCAAGTGAATTAGAATGTGCACTATAATGGGGCGACCACTACTACTACTACTACTACCATCACGCCATTTCCCCGTAGGGGTAGGCAGAGAGAATGGACCGCCACACACGTCTATCCTGGCATACACCCCTAGCCTCTTCCACATTCATACATCTTGTCATACATGCCCTTCGGTTCTGTCTGCTTTTGACATGACCAGACTTAAGATTTTGGTTTATCTGATCATGCCACGTCTTCCTTGGTCGTCCTCGTCTAACGTTGCCGGGGCGACCAGACTGGAAAAATATATTCTAAACGACTTCCAACCAGGGAGCAATAAAAGTGACTTGATTGGTGTGATATTTTTTAATTTGCTAGTAACCCTGCAAATAAATATGCAATATATGGCCACACTGATGATTACAAAACAAGCATTATTTAGAGCTTTATTTAGAACATTATTGCGACCTTAAGCATCACCTTAAACACTTAAGTAGATTGAATTGACCAAACCTTATTAGTTTTTTTTCCGTTTTACTACAGTTTTATACATAACTTTAAGTTTAATCATCAGTGTGGCCATATGTAAAGGAAAGCTTAGTCGCATGCAAAAAATAAAAATCTATAAACACTCTCTGGGGGGTAGAGAAGATTCAGGATAGCAGCCTTGGTTGATTATAGGTGTAAGGGACATATTGAATATTATTATTGACTTTTTAACTGACTAGTAAACCAAAATAATTCAGATCATAATTTTTGTTGACATGTCTGATCGTAGCTCGCCTTCTACCTTACAGCCCGATACTTTACGGATTTGGGTTGGGAGGGTGAGATTTAGCAAAGTTAGAACACTCGCCTTTCACACAGTAGCCAGGTTCTTTATAGACCTGGGCTTGAAGGGCGAGAACTATTAACGGGGATCCGTCACAATAGATCTTTACAGGACCTAGTGACGTCAGGAGCTTGTATACTGTATAGCACTGACCCCTATCTCTAAAAATAAGAATAAAAATGTTAGTATATAAATAGATAAATATATTATATTACGAACGAGGTAGCTAGTGCCATTATCGAAATAGGCGAAACTTTCCATTAAAAATTGAAGTGGATGTACTCAACTCCAGACGATGCTGACAGCCCGCTGTGACATCATAAATCTTATGTATTCCTGCCCATTAATTGACGTCCACTGACAAATTAAAAAAGACAGCCCTCATCTGTGTCATTGAATATAAAAATAGCGGTTCCGCATTCACGGCGTATTGGCCCGGGTCCAATATGACCAAATGTATCGCCGCGCCGGTCGCGAGACAAGAGCTGCTACGGCCTGCGGAGTGCGGTGCGTCACTGCTGTCACTTCATCAGTCTTGCTATCTCAGGTGAGACCGCGGAAATTCCTGCGTTTCTGGACGTGAACCAAGAGAACTGTTCGAATAAACAAAATACCAATGATAGATTAAACACGAGACGGGCTGTGGCACCGCGGGCCCGGGTAGAGTCACGGACTCCTGATCGGGAGGTCCGAGGTTCGAACCCCGCTCTACCGCAACTCGTTTCCCATTTTCTAACACGTTTTAAAATCGTAAACGTAAGCGACTAAAAGAAAATGTCCCCAAATTTGACATTTTCGGGTAAATCATAAGAACGCAAAAATTTCCTGTTATAGAAAAAATAAACAAATTTACTAAAGATCGTTTGAACAATAACCGAGTAAAATCACTAACGTATAATAAATAGACACGTTATTCCAATAAAAGCTTCATTTTAGATATAGTCAATATTGTTTAGTCCTCGAAAAATTGGAAAAAAAGATATGTTAAATCTTAAATCACGATACATATAGATAGAGACGCACAATAATTTTTTTTTTTTGCTCATATTATTTTCTGTGTAACTCGTTGCCATACTAGTTGGCAGCTGACATTGTTATTTATTTTTTAATTATGTATATTTAGGATATCAACAGTATGACTATACAATATATGTTGTTTATCTAGTTATACAATAATTGAATCAGTCATTTAAGTCAGTCAGTCTTAACTTTTCATAAATCACACAAAAACTGTTTTTATAAAATTCTTAATATCTTATATCTAATCTTAATATATTATTAATATATTTATATCTAATCTTGATAAAATAATAGCTAATAGTGTATTTTTAACTATAAACCTTTATTTTTCGATGAATCGTTGGTTTTTTAACGTAATGAAGTGCATTTCAAGTCAAAGTCACATCCCCTGACTTATGATTGAATTACGAGTATATTTACAAATAAAACGATATATTCGTACTGTTTTTCACAATTGCAGTGTAATTGAAGCATTTAATCATCACACATGGCGGCATTATTCTTCGTAGCGTCACGTCTGATCACAAAGAAAATCCGTTAAATAATGAAAGCGAGGAAGACAATAGGGTCCATACACTTTATTTTAAAAATAAATAAACAAAAAATGACGGTGGTAACGGTATTAATATTTTTTTCGTGCGACATCTGATAAATTTTCTAGAAAGGATTAGAATATGCATATTTTGAATTACCCGAAAACAAGACGTTTCGCGTCCTATGGGACAAACGGCACGTATGAAGTTTTGGTGCCAAACTTGTACGCAATGTTTATTAGAAGCGAGTGATATATATATTTATCACTCACATATACCTATATATATATTTATATATATATATAGGTATATATAGGTATATTTATATATATAGGTATATGTGTGTACTAGTAAGTTTATAATTTTATTGTGTTATGATAAACTGTTATGAAGTTTATATTTTATTTAAATTGTAAATTGCTAAAACTTAATGGCCGAGCTTGGAACGGGGTATGCACCCTAGTTAGCTGGGCAAAGATTTAAACAAAAAAATGTATATATGATAGTGTATAAATAAATATAAATATGTATATATATATATATATATATATATACAGGTATATACCGGGCTTGTAATGTGTCTATTTAATTCAGAAAAATTAGGTTAAATTAAAAAACACAAAAAAAAAAATTGAATTTAGTCGGCTGTTTCCAAATGACTAATAAAAGCAAAAAAATAGTAGATCAAAGATTCATTAAAGCAGACATTAAGAAGTGGATAATATCCGTTAGCAGTTTCATTATTTTTAATAGTACGGGAATGGCTGGATCACTTGCCTCCGATTAAAAACGATACAAATCGCTTCTTTGCTGGTTTCGAAATGGCATGACGAGGCAACGCTGGTTTAAATGTATTAAAATAAAGGGTTCTTGGAAACAATCAATCTTCAAAGAACCCCCAAGATACCAATCTCTAAGCCAACAGAACGTGTAGGTAGAGGATTACTGAGTTTCATAGAAGGATGGAGGTGATAACGAGAAATTTTTGAGAGATTTTAATTTAATTCTCGACATATAGTTTAGCCGGCTTATTTTGCGCTGCAGGCAAGACTTACTTTGCAGTTTTCGTTTAACAAAACTTGAACATTGTCGCCGTAATTGGAATACAACGTAAGTCATTATTTTATGTATTCAAGATTATGATTGAATATTTTTTACCGTACAAAATAGTATCTATTTCTGTCATTTGAACGAAGAAATTGTTGACAGAAAAGAGATAGAACACATTTTTCTAATAACGCGTATTTTCTTAATACAACGTAAGTCAGTTGGTTTAGGTAAGTTTACGTTTATTAGGATAAAACACTTAAAAATTATGCATGCTTTAAAAACCAAATATTGAGTAAAGAAAAAACCTTCGAAGTTTCATACAAAATACTAATTTATCAAGTTTTTATTATCTCCAGAAAAGTGATCGTTCGGTGACTTACGTTGTATTCAAATCAAGGTGACGATGCAGCAAATAATAAATAAAGTAGTTAAAAAAACAAACAAAAAAGATGTTTTACGTGCGTAGCGTTCTATATTCAAATTTACGATTTGTTAAACAAAAATAATGTCTTGCTCGCAGCGCAGAAAAAGTCGCCGGATTTCTTTATCACATGAAAGGAAAAGCAGCAAAAAAAAATATGGATAATTTTTACTTAGCCAGGAAAAGTCCGTGTTTCAAAGTATAAATATATTTTTAACAATTGTATTTCCTCGCTCGGATTAAATTGATTTAATAACTGGCGCAATCAATTATCAATTACGGAATAATGGGATAGGGAGGAACAACTAAAACCACACAACCATTAATTAAAGTAAAAACGGCCTTACTGAGAGTAGCCTACGAAAAGCCCTATCAATACTCTACCGAATCAGTAAAATAATTTATAATAACGTGTAATATTATTGATAACAGGTTTTAAAGTACACATTCTCGAAACGAGTAGGTATAATCCCCAGGCGCTTTCGCTTTTTAACAACCACATTACGTAAATTAAAACAATAAAATAATTCACACAGTAGGTACTTATATCGACATGATAAATAGTTTTGACCACGTAAAGAATTGTGCATATCGGAAGAAGGTACAAGATATGTAGGTACTAACTCTAATCACGCCAGCATAACATTTGAACAGATTCAGCAATAAAGAACAATATTTTTCCATTCACAATACAACAATGGTCATTTATGAAATTAATGTTAATGTAAACAAAACTGCTGGGAAATTTTTCGTTCATATTTTATGTTCTCGGTTTCTAATACATTACCTACCTATGTACATATATCTACTACTAAGCAATGGACTATGATTAGTGATATATATTTTTTGGCACTACACATATTATTATTTTCTAATTACCCGCTTCACTAAGAAACCCTGTATCGAGGCAGGAACATCTATTTTTTTTCCAGTTTGGAGAGTAAGTATTCAACACAATCTACCGCTTACTGCTCGGATAGGTCCATAATCCATGTTTTTATTCCGCGAGCTTCAACGGCAAGCCGTTGAAGCTCGCGACTCTCTGTCCTATCTATGAACAAGTGACTTCGCTGTCCGTACACCGCTACCGTTAGGAATTTAGTACTTTTTAACTCAAATGCATGTCAAATAATATTCGAGACAAATCTAATAGAATTCCGAAACGCAAATCATCATCATCAAAGGGATGATGGCTATGGCGATGATCCGCATCAAATGGTGCATACGGCACTTCGATCGTAGTGTATCAGCGATTGTTTGTTTATTCATAACGATGTTCATTATTATATTTTGTACCTTTTACATTATTTTTATATAACTTTTTTATTATCTTATTCTTTAAATATAAATTTATCTTGTTTCTATTTACTTTATTTTTATAACTGTATATAAATATGTGTATTTTTATTTTATTTGCAACTTCTAAGTGCCTAACATTTCTTAATTGTTATTTGCTTTTATTTTGATACCGATAATGTATTTAATCAATAGCTTACACCACTGTGGAAATTTTTTTATTGACTGGTTTACAATTTTCGTTTATATATTTTCTTATTTTCTGCATACAATATATGTAAAAACTGTCTTTTTTTCCCAAATAAAAATAAATAAATAACATAAATGAAAACAAAATTATTATTGGCCTTACGTTTCGGGACTCAATATTTCAAGTCGAACTTGGCGGGAATCTAACCCGGAACCTTAGGTATCGTATGCAAACGCTCTAACAAGTGCATCACATCAGACTATATGCACTTTATTTTCTTTTGCAGAATTTTCACCCGAAGAGCCATACTACCCGTGCGTCGAAAACAATCGTCCAAGGTAGTTGTGATTCTATTTCTCCATTTCTCTCGAACATCGTTCTCGTTCTAGTCATATTTTGAAGAGACATTTTGTAAAAATAATTCAATTGTGCCCACGTAGAAGAGCATATACCATACAAACAAAAAAAAACAAAAATCATTTTTATTTAAACGAAAAATGGTATAATATATAAAAACAAGATACCATTGACAGTCGCTGTATTTTGTGAAAAGCGTTCTTTTATTTTTTTTAAAAACCAATAAAAAACGACGTAATAGAGCATTGCCTAAAAGCTTCTGTTGAATAACTATAAAAAAAAAAACTAAATCACGTATACCCTTTCTACATATACATAATTCAATGAGAGAGTAAAACAGTAATAACATATCAGAAAAACAACAATGTTTTATGTTTTTCCAAATGTTTGTAGACAAGGACAGGATTTAACCCCCTTAGGGAGCTGTTAATATTAATATATTACAACAGATATGAAGAACATTTTAACCACCCAATGACAGGGCATAAGCCCTATAGATGCCTAGACATCTACAGATATTCCCTTCTCCAAAATGTTCTTCACATCAGTTGTAATATGTTAATACCAATAAACTGCTACCCGAGTATTTATTGGGGGCAAAGCATAATTTATAGTAAAAAAACGGTAAAAGCAGATAAAATTATATTCCAAAGTTCACACTTAGAAAAAATCTTAGCAATCTTAGTAACAGGAAAAAATATTAAATAAATTAATAATAACTAATATGCACGATTTGATTATATATACATAAATACATATTATATAAATATGTCAATGGATACATCAATATAATACTTGGTAGTTGGTTGTTTTGATTATTCCAACAAAAACAGATACATAAATAATAAAACACACTTAAAATATGTTGTATACATAATTTATAACTACACAAGAAGTATTATTTTTAAATTAGAATCAAAAAATTAAACCAAACATATGAACAATCTATTTAACATGTAATGGTATTATTCTTCAAAGCATTTTACATAAAATATATTCGTATTTTCTGGGTACCAATATTAATTAATAATTATTTGATTGATCCAACATGGCAAAGTTCACTACGCTTTTTTTTAAACTGGTAATATATATATATATATATATATTACGTACAAGGTATCTGGTTGAATTCCCTCATTGGTCAAATTGAAACGTTTTAATTGTTTTTTAAACGTAATACTTAAAAATATGCTGAAATTGGTGTGACGTTAATGCATTGCCCAATTCGTCACAAGATGCAATATGTAGACACAATAAATTATTCGTCAATAGGTTTTGTGAAATAAACATATTTTAATAAATAGAATATTATTTTTTACACTGTAATTCGTTATTTAAAAACTTATATTTTATGAATTAAACAACTGTATGTTTGAATGAACTAAACTGAAACTGTATGTTTCCTGAATTAAATAATTAACAAATAAAATCACGTGCAAACATTGTAATTGGTAATAGGTATTTTTTTTTGTTTCCGAAACTATTGTATACATAATTCTAATAACCAGCTCCGAAGCAGTCTTTTTATAAATCATGAAAAAATATGATAAATTGTCCCTGCTCATACAAATTTTCATGAAAAAAAAAATACATTATACGAATATTATTGAATTTGAAAAAGTACCAATAATCTAATGTTCATAAACAAGTTTATATTTTAAGCAATTATTATTTTTTGTTTATTGTAATATACTCACATAAAATTGAAAATGTCTCATAAAAAATATTATCTGTGAATGTCGCAAAATAGTAAAATTACATACATATCCAAAAATATACAGGAAGGTATTGGTTAACAGGTTTAGAAATTCCACGCTACTTGTTATAATCTCCAAATGAACAGTGCATCATATATCCAAGGGTGGATTCGACAAAGACCCATTAAGTTTTTTTTATTTTATGAGTCCAATTATAAACAACAGGTCTCAGCTAAAAATACATATTCATAGGAAATTACGAGTAAAAGAAAGAAAATAACGAGTAAACGGAAATGAAATATATGTAAAAAGAATATATTCAATTTATTTCGCTGCAAAATTGACGAAACAAAAAAATTGTAAACGGTTTTACAAAAATATATGCAATAAATGTTAACGTTGTAGGAACTCCGCGGATACATATTTGTGAATACAACAAAAAATGAGTTGCAAATATTATTCTATGGTTAAAAAAAACAATTATTGCAAAATATTTCAATATGAATTTCTGAATTATAAATTGCAATCACTTATTTTGTGGAAAGGATTTAAAATATTTCAATATGAATTTCTGAATTATAAATTGTAATCACTTATTTTGTGGAAAGAATTTGGTTTGTTATGTCGATGCACCAATCTTCTGTGACAGTATTTACACGTCAGATAAAAAACCGAATATAGTTGATAGTTCACACACAGTACAGATTATGCCCGCCTGCCTTAGCAATGTTATGAATGAACTTATTATAATGAAAAATGTTTGGTCAATAGACCATTGCGTTCCAAAGCTGATGTAAAATAAATGTATGTAATTGCGCAGGCGCCAAGAGTGGCGGTTCAGCGCCACACATTCATCTTATTTCAGGGCCCAGCGACCATGCGCAACAAACTTACAGACGTAAAGGGAAATATGTCATAATTCATTGCAAAAGAGTCAAAGAATCTTGCAAGATGAAAAAAAACCAAACGTGTGAAAACTAATTAAATTGGTGGAAATTCGATAATGACAAAGTTTTGCGCTCGTAGTAAATTGAATGTTTGGCAATTTCAGTTCAAGTGTGAAGTTTCGTAATTTCAACCATAATTTGCAGGCGTTACTAAATAGCCAATACGTCCAAATTCAGTATAACAGTTTTGAACTCGCGGTCGCTAAATTGGAAATACATAACTCATTACGAGTAAGATCTTGAATGGAGATTATTACAATAAATTGTTTTATGATTATTATGATGCCCAAAGATTTGTATTTCTTTTTATCTACTTATATACTATATATAATTTCCCACCGTTTTTTAAATATTCCATTTCCAGATTCATAACTGAAGTCCAAAAGCAGATATTCAATTACAAATCCAAAGTTGAATTCAAACTGATTCACATAAATTTATTAGATATTCACGGCAGAGTGTGAACAATACACGGCAAGATAACCCAGAAAAACACAAATTGCATTTTTGGTTCAAACCATAAGATATTTACATATTTTTTTAAAAAATATGATGCATCGAAATGTTTTATACAAGTCTGTTCACAATCAATAACCTTTATGCAGACACATTATGAGTTTTTGCCTGAACAGTTTGAAATGACGACGTCATAAAACGAGTCGGGTTGCGGTCATGTGGCTTGAGTTGCGGACTCACGAATCAGAGGTCCGAGGTTCGAGCTCCACTCTACCCCAACTTGATTTCTATTTTCTAATAGTGAGTTATTTACAACTCATAAATGGTAACGGTAGGAATTTTATTTATAATATTTTTTCAAATAAAGAAAAGACACAAAATTTGTTTTATAAGTAGACTAAACTTCATCGCGACATTATTTATTATCCTCCGTTGAATCATATTTCCGATCACGAAGTTCGTTCATGTCCGGGAAGCTGGAACATTTATATATTTCGAAGGGAGGGAATTTTTTCATCGAGTAGGTAAGCCTTTAGTATCAGCCGAAGTGGAGTACATATTGCAAAATCTAATTCAACTTATCAGACGATCGGGCGGTGCGGCAAGGCGGCGGCGGCGGCGTCCCGCATATGCCGCGCTCCACTTCCGCTCGTCGGAATCGGCTCCTTTGTACCGCGCGTACCAGAAAAAATACTTAACGAGGTTCTCGATCCGGGAAGTGAAAACAAGAGGGAGATTCATCTCGCCCGCGATCAGAGCAAACAGCGAACTTTAAAAAAACACACACCTTCTCGTACAAGACATAGGTACACTCCAACAGAAAAGAAAATCTTGCGCTCAAAAGGTTTGGCAGAATAAAAAAGACAAATCGCCCTTATCACAATGGGTCGTAAAGCTGCGTGATTGATGAGACAATGTACAGGAACCATAACTTAAAGTCAGGTATAGAAAAGTGGAGATGAACTCAGAATGGAAACCTACCACTATCGCATGGACAATGGCTCGGGGATAATGTTATAGCTTCGGGTACACCCACACTGCTCACGGTTGATAATAAACGTCATCTACCTTCGTAGTCATAGACGAAAGAGATTGGTACATTGCCATTGGTGGCAAAGATAAATGAGTTGATATATTTAATTAATTTGTAATTATTATTTTAAATATTTAATTCGGAACATATAAGTTTTCTAACAGTGTTAAAACGTCTGACCGTTGCAAGAAAAGGTCTCGACTTCTATCCGTGACACATGACACATACATATATGTCATTATCTAGGCTATCATTACGTTACATTTGATACAGATCACGCTCTTTGCTATTTAATTTGCCCTTAGTAGTTTTCTCATCCTTGACGTTCTGAGCATGTATTAAGTTTTATTTTGTTATTACGTATCTATTCCTCGTCTCTTTTGCATATGATTGGTCTGACGCAAGATTTGTATATCCGAATCTTGCTTCCAATCCGCATGTGTTTATCGTACCATACGACATTTCTTAGGCATTCGGATGCTGCCGAGGCTTTACTCGTTTGTCCCCTCACTTTGAAGTTTAGGAAGCTGTGGCTCGAGATTTTAGAACATAAATATTTTACAATATTTAAACTGTTTGTTTTACTAAATGAAATAGATACATTCTAATCATCAGGAATTTCCACTACCACTATGGTTGCATCATCTGTGTAGTATCTGAAGTTAACGACCTAATCTCCCTTAGTTCTAGATCTACCACTTCCTCCATTCTTGAAAGCGTTTTATATATTTATTTTTTTTGTGTAAGAAAAGGTTTTCAGCTCATATATCGTTGTGTTATATTTAGTTATAAAGATGTAGCTTTGTTGTTCTTAATATGTGCTTTTTATATTTGAAAAAAAAGTTAGTATCATCGCGAATTAAGTTGTAATAATTCCTGGGAATTTAATTCACATGTATTATACTTTGTATTTTATAATTTAAAAATAAAAATGCAAACACGAGTGGATGTCGTTAATTTTTTAACACGTACTTTTTTATATAAATGAAGATTTTATGCACAGCTCTTTTACATTAAACCAACTACGCTATCAAAAAGAATCAGAAAACCGATTTTGAGAGCGAATAAAGGTGTTATTTTATCAATAATTGTACTGGTGTTCAAAACTTTAACCCCAGATACCTCTGCTTCTTGTTTTTGTCACATAACACCTTTATCCACTCATGTCTACAAATAACAAAAATTACGAGCTATATTATAATTCAAAATCAAAACAATATACATGAATACATAAATAGCACAGCTTTGTAACCAAACAGTATTATATACATACATAAGTGAGAAATAATTTAAATAGTTTTCCTGCTATTCTTTACCGATAATGCCGGCGTGAACTCCTTCATTAGCATAACAGCAGAAGTTTCCTTTACTGGTTTCTCGCCACCAAGAAGCTTGAACAGGTTCATTGTTGCCAGAGGTCAGTCGCTCGCTCCGTACTCAATACTCTACTCCATAACTCCATACCACACCACAAGATGGGCTGACGGCAACAGCGGTGGTCGGGGGTGTGAAGCTTCGGCCTTTGTATTACGCAGTTGTTATTCCAGAACCTTGTCATCTCTTACGTAAAGAAGCCAAAAAATTACAATGAAAATATTATGTTTTCAATGAATAATATTGTTTAAGAGTTAGTTGAAATTCATTATTAAATTGTCTGTTATAATTATTTTCAAGTAATTCGTTGGATGCGCGTTAAAAAAATCGCCGAACAACCGTTTGATTATCATTATATATTTCTTGGTTCGCATTGTAGAATTATAAAAAAATGTTACTCTCGCACTAGGGCAACGGTATGGGAGTTAAAAAAAATAAATATTTATACGCCGAAGGCCAGAAAAAGACCGATGGGTTAACAATTCCATTCAATTCCAGCCGTAAGTTTAATTAACTTACAATATTAATGGCCTAAGCTATATAAAAAGTACACAAATAAAAATGTATACAAATAGAAACATAAAAAAAAATCTTATAGCAATCACAAAAAAGTTCAGAAAAATAGGGGTGTATGCAGTAGGTATATGCGTAAAAAATATGTTCTACACGAAACTTCAAGCTAAGCCGTGTCGACCTTTTACACCCCACACTGCAAAGGACGAAGAGATCTACGAAATGCAGGAACATAATATACCCCAAAGAACCCTGAGTGGTGCGAAGAATTTACAAATGCACACATTTTAGACACGAAGCATTAAAAACAAAGTTAATATGATCAGCCCTGATGATGGACGCTGTAACGCCGTCCGAAACGTCGGCAAGGAGTATTGATAATACACGGCACAAAAACCCAGAAAAACATCACAAGAATCTGATAGGCCGTGAAAACCTACGAATAATATTTTTTTTGCCTTGATTTTAAGGAAATGTAAACCAAGATGTACATTTTTGCAGAGCAAAGATGATTTTGTTTTTATCCACGGAATAATACAAAACATTGACCAATAAGCGTTATCGTAGCGCAAAGATGCAAAAGGTGTAAAGCTCCATATGCACATGGACAACATGGACATGTACAGAGCATGTTATCGATTAGCGCACAAGGCCGGACAAAGGAAATAATGTTGGACAATCGGTTTCACATCAGCTGTTGTCGCGCTCTAGTGCCGCCAACTGTCCGCAGCCTGCGCCGTGTGTCCTATGGAAACATTGGACACACGACATCATATTCACTATCTACCTTTGACGAATTTTCCACAAATAAACAAATTCATAATCTCCATTTTGATGAATCATTGTTAGCGCACACTCGCACAATAATTCAGATAAAATAATATTTCAGAACACAGATAGTTGACTATCAATTTCAAGCCCGTGGGAAGTATTGTGCTTTGTAATTATGGTAAAATATTAACCAATATCATCTGATTAAAAAGTGAATTTAACTCTATGCAGCTAATTTCGATATTTAAAATTATGTGGGCAAAATATGCTTCCGAAAGAAAAAAGCTTTTGAAAACGAAAAAAACCGCGTGTAAATGTATATTTTTTCTGTGTAAATTACGTCACGTAACATGAACCGAATATGTAATTATAAATTAAATTAGTGTTATAAGTATTTGGTCTATTGCACTGTTACTATCACATAAGTAATAGTTAATACCTAACAGTTTTAGATAACATTTTTTTTATCAATTAGTATTCTTCAAAATTGTTTAAATTTCTTTATTAATGTTTTTTATTTTTTCTTTTCTTTTCTTGATTTTATTTATAAGTACAAAATATTTATCTTATTATTATTTTTTATAAGTATGTATTTATATGTATATTTATATAAGTAGTAGATTGAAATAATAATACATGTAATTTAAAAAAGAAAAATCTTCGTTTAGTGTTATTCAAAATTGTTTTAATTTTTTTTATTAATATGTGTTGCTTTCTTACTTTTTTTTCTCTTTTTTTAACAGGTTAAAAAATTTTCAATCACCAAATATTTATTTTTTCAAGTAATTTTACAACTAGTAATATTATTTTTAAACTGTGTACCTCTTTTTTTTTACTCCTTGATTTGTAAATAACTGTTTAGTAATAATTTGTTTTAAATACTAAATTTTACTTATTTCACTTACATGTATGTATTTTATTATACGTAAAAGGCACTTAGTGCCGTTTATTTCAATAAAATAAAATAAATAAAATAAGTATTATAAGTAGAAACTTAAAACTAAGTGATATTGAGCAATATTGTAATTCAACGGCAATATTTTTCACTGCAGTTGAATATTTGCACGACTGTCTTTTTTTAAAATCAATAATTTATGAAATGATAGATTTATGTAGAAATAGATACCTTAGGCACGGACGAACAGAAACTAACATTTTGTCGGCTGATTTACTTCGCCAATTACCTAAAAGTTTCTAATAGCATCGTAATTTATTACTCGCTACCTAATTGTAATTATCAATTGCATAAATCACCGAGGTCGTTACAAAGACGAACTTTTAAAGTTAAAATACAACCGATGAATATTTATACGTTTTACGGCGAATATTAAAATACGTATTTATTAATATAATTGAACTAGCTATTTGCAATTAATTATAAATGCCCTATACAGGGGAATTTCTCAACTAAGAAAACAATGATCGATTTATAGCTATTGTCACCCGAGGTCGCCACAGGGACTCAAGAATAGCAATAAGGTTGTGCGAATAGACGACATTGTAAATTATTAAATGTGAAATACTAATAAGCACGGTGGAGTGGATTTTTCCGGCGCTAATGCGAAAATCGTGTAAGAAAGAATTACTGCGGGGCAAAAAGTAATGGAACATTACATATTACGTAAGATTCTAGCAATAAAACAGATCTATCTATATATATATATATAATAAAATTTGAACGTGACCATTGAATTATACGCAATTTGGTCGTAAAACTTTGAAATGAAAACTCAGGTAGCTTCGAATGCAGGTCAACGTGAAACACTCATCTCAAAGTGTAACAAAAAGCGTTCGGTAAATACCCAACGAAATTCACTCGGTAACAACGGTTAAAACATCTGGCTTTACTCATACAGTGAACACGGAATAACTTTATGTTCGGGCAATAGTGCTGCGGTCGTAGCTCCTGCAACAGAAGACTCTTGATCGAATTATATAGGTAAGTAGTACATACCTACACATACGATGAAGTTTTATTCAAAATTAAATCGCGGGGAATCATTATTTCACTTCGTTCTAAACGCTAAGAAACTCTCACGCTATAAAATCGACAAAAAACGATATTCTGATGAAAAAAAATAATAACCTTCCAGCAGAACCAATTTATTATAATTGATTCTACACGTTTTAATAATATTTTTATCAGATTTGGTCGGTGCAGTGTTACTATTAAATCTCAAAAAAATATGAATAAAAAAGTATAAATATACCAAACGTAGTATTTCCACCTGTCGACGTGAATTGGTAAAGAATTCGCCGAATTAAGAAAACATAAAAACATTGAAACAATAAAACAAACAAATTATCGAAATAGGGTGCATAAAAAATCGGGAACAAGTATTTTAGATTCCTATATAATATTGTTTTTTTTTGCATTCCCTATACGAAAGTAAACCTAGCTATAGATATTAGAAATTTTATCTTAATGATTGAAAAGACGAAAATAATATACACATTATGAAACGCAATTATTGACCCTTTCAATAACTAGTGAAAGCACTCCCTCAACACAGTCGAAAACTATTTTAAAGATTGTATGTCTTCATATCGGTTTCTCTTGTACTAATTTTTTTAATCAATAAACGAGATACTCTTTAAAAATGTCATAAATCGCGATTTGAATTGAATTTAACTCTACTGCTTTCATTGTCCCTTTCACTGTAGTTAGTCAAATTATATAGAGGGCTCATGTCGGATATTGCCGTTTCCTCGTGACCATATTGCAAACACGAATAGAAGCAAAAACTGGGAGTAAGAGTGGTTCAAAAACCGAAGGTGCACAAGAGATGGAGGTGAAAAATCAAGACTTACGCAACAAGTCCGCCGAGAAAGGCCACGGGCCCTCCGCCGATGAGACGGATCTTCCGGTGGCAGGTGTCGAACAGCGAGAGGCGGGGCGGCGTGGGCGGCAGGCCCAGGAGGGCGGCAGGGGAGCCCACCGCCTGGTGGTGGGCGGGGGAGCGCAGCATGGCCGAGGGGGACTACCAGCCCAGCTCTGGCTCCGAGCACAGCCGCATCCTGACGGACGTAACACGACACAGACTCGAGCCGTTTGACTTCTTCCAATCACTATTGTTCTACGCCGGCGTAAGTTTACAAAACTTCACTCAATATAAAACACGAGGTAGTATTGTGTTTACCAAAGACTTTTGGCCATTTGCGCAGGTGTACGTTTGTATCTATACTGACATATTATATTAGTATGTTTTGTATACTTTTTTTTAGTGTTCGAAAGATTTTATTTTTAACACTGAATGAAAAATATATTTTCGCTCTGTATTCAGCCTAAAATGTTTTTTTTCTAATGCAGAGTAAATATCGAAAACTAAGATATGTACCTAGAAAAATATTACAGTTAGGAAACTATTGAATCAGAATAAAAATAAAATAGCTTTGATTTTGTTATCATTTTTTAAAAATAAAATAACCACATTCAGCTTTATATATATTTTTTTTCATACAAAAACTACATATATTTTTGCAAATTCATTTTTATCTGTTTCAATCATTGTTCCTAATGGCCCATTTCATACGTATCGACCAAATCCATACAACACGATAAAATTAGGTTGGATTATTAATTATATATTTTTTCGTATTAAAAAAATAAATTAAGCTACTCTCGGGTAAAATGCCTGCAAAAGGAAATTGAGCGTAGATTAGTCGGCCTCAATGCGTACTGGTTAGTGCGTTTGCATGGCATTAAATAAATAAATATTTATAGTACGATATTATTTTAGCGAGGCCGAGAAAGACATGGCACGATCAAGTCCATCAAATACTTGAAGATGGACACATCAAGAGTAGAAATAATCGGCGTGCGTGCATGAGGAAGCGAGGTCTGTATGCAAAGACAGAGTGATAAGGCGTTCTATCCTCTCTGCCTACCTCTACGGGGAAACGGCGTGATGGTTTGTTTGTTTGTGTATTTTATCGTGCCGCGTGGAGGTTTACACTCGTCTGAAATGGGCCGCTTTATTACAATGATGGGCTTATTGCCCAACTCTCTCAGCGTGTGCCGAACTTGTTTCACTTTTCTCATCACGGTATTTACCGCATATGGAAGTTCTCTGAAGGATCATTTATCATCTTATTTCACAAATTGTTGCGTGAGGCAGAAGAACGTACGTATTGTAGCTTCATCGACGTCACTGTTAGTCTAAGTTTTACTGTTTGGTTCATAACAGACATGCACAATGTTTAATTTCGCCACCCTATTATTAGGTTAAAAATATTTTACTTCTTAAAATGCAGTTTCGATTTTATAAAAAAAAAAAACTATGTTTAATATTTACCGACTAAACGTCAAATAAACGGAAACTCTTATACGTATACAATATCAAACGGACTATCAGATAAAAATGCGTCATAAGTTGATACGAGTTGACCCGATTACCCTTGGAGTATTGACCATTTAGAACTTATCAATAAAGAAATATGTAGGTAAGTAAAGTACCTAAAAATTAAATATATTTATATATATGCGTCGCTTAGAAAATACGATATCTCAAGTGGAAATATGTACGTACAAGTAAAATAGAACAAAACTGATGAAGAACGATAAGAAACACAAAGCATAAAGGTATATTATGTTGTTTCGATTATTTACCGATAGTGTTGTTATTCTATATCAACTGAAGTAGCAATAAAGTATATTTATTTAGTTTAGTTTGTTTACATTCAATATTATTGTAATATTAAGATATTTCCTATGTGCGATCGGTCATTTTGAGAATTCATAAATTAGTCGAAAGCCAATCGCGAGATATTACGAGTATACAACTAAGTGAACTTCAGGGTATAAACTAGAGTTTTTTTATGAATGTAATAATATTAATTAACAGAAAATTTGAACAAGTTTCGAGAATATGTAGAGAACGTTACAATAGGATGAAGATTTTACAAAAATTATAAAGCCATTGTCAAACGAAAAAACAGCTTCTAATTTCGTCATCTCTCCGTTCTCGCCCCCCACAAATGAAAGCTTTTATTGCGTAGAAAAATGTTTGATATATTTTTAAAAAAACTTTTACAAAAATACCCTTTATAAAAAGGGTATCAAGTTCTAAATAGATTTGGATATCATTTCTCACGCAGGGAAACAAAACAGCGGCACTCCGCAAGGACACACGCGGAGGGGCAAACTTCGCGGGAGCTGCACTTTTTAAGTTTACTAAGAAAGTTTCGAGATATATATTTACAAGGGCCACTGGCCTCGGGCGAGCGATCGAAATAGCCGTCTTCGCGATTGTCGAATATCACGCAATCGTGCTTCGTGGATATAATTATCTTCGACAATGAAGCGAAACAACAGTCGTGCCGCATGCCCCGGGAGTCGAACAATGCAGCGAAGACTCGACGAGATGTCACAACACCACTCGGCAAACCGAGGGAAATAATAAAAACACACAGCATCTGGGCTACGGCTCGAATACGAAGAAGAAGAAACATAAGCACTAAAAAATACAAACTATCTAATAAAGCTCGTCTAACAGCACTGGCGGTCGCATGATAAGGTGCGTAACTGGAGGGATGCGGAAAACAGCGTGTTCGTCGGAAATAATGTAATGTTTTGAAATTCGAATGCCGGTACTGAAACGTCAGTATGACAGTCTCCCGGTGCGACGCGAGACTAGCGCGTACCGCGGCAACTTCACTGCGGCGCGGCCGAGAGGGGACTGCCGGACTGGCCGTGCTTACTGCCGCAGCACAGCTGATGAACGAGACGCGCGCACGCGCCTCTCCGCGCGGATGCCGTGCGAGAACTTCGGCTAAAGAAACCAGCGCATGATCAAAAGGTACAATCCACACAGACCCTAGAAATACCATTTAGAGGTTTGAATACTACACTTTCTCGAGAACGTTCGGGTTTCCTCCCCCGTTACTCGGAAAGAACCTCCCGATTGGACCCGCAGTGCCTGCGCGCCGACGTATGGTCTGATCTACTCCGAGTCGAGCGAAAAGGTAAAAAATGGTCGGAATAAATGTACGTGATTAAAGAAATACACCTATAGAATGTTCAAACTTTACGTTGCTCGGTGAATCACAACTCACAACCGAGCGAAGCTGTTTCTATAGAGTTAAAAGTTTAACGATCCACCACGTAAGAAAGTGCCTTTAGGATGATGGTACGCGAGATAGCCGCTAAAAACCGTAAACCCTGAAACGAATACAAATTGGAATTTTTAAAACAACAAAAATATTTCCGTTGTTATGATTTTTCCAAATATTTCTATTCCGGGGACCATTTTCAACGAGTTGTAAATAACTCCATTTTGGAAAACAGGAAGAAAAGTTGTGGTAGTGCGAGGTTTACATTTCGGACTCGAATGCGTGAACCACGGAACTACAGCCCGGTTATGTGTAATAATTGAATAGAATATTATACCTGGGACCTGGTGGCCGAATTGTTTCCTAACCAGATCATGATTTTTGTCAACATAGATGGGTATAACCTTTTTAATTAATGACAGCATACATGACACGCACCGGTGCGGTGCCCCCACGCGACGCGCGACGTCAGCTGATCGCTGAACCGGTGAACTAGTGCTACGGAGTCCACAGCAGGCGGCCCGCGGGTGGAGAGTAAAAAGATAGCCAGTTACCGTGCCGTAGGAAAAAGTCCCGCATGGGAATTTTCCAGAACATTCTGATGTACTATATGTTTACGCTTTACGCGGGTACGGTTTTTAAGCAAATTATTACCTAACGTAATATTGACGAATATTTTCTCTGATTTGCGTACTAAAAACATAAATAATACTCTCATCTGTCGCACCCCTAGAAGTACATTATGATATTTCTAAATTGGCCCTCTTGCAGGAGAACCAAAACAATTTTTTTAATGAAAATATGTTTGCGGTATTTGCTTATTTGACTCATAAAATATGAGAACACTGTAGTGTCACTGTTCTCCAGTGTTCTCGATATTTTACACAATTGGTTTTAAAGAATACTGAATTTTGTGGTATACTGATATATGTGTGTTCTCCCAAGGAAATATTTGAAAAATGTGGTTAAAGTGCATTTATAACTCATAAAAATCAAAAAAGTACTTCTAGGGGTGCGATGTAAGCAATGGTATACAAATAAAAGGACAAGGAAAATGTTAGCTTATTTGATTGCATACTGCAGGCCCTAGAAAACATTTGCAAATATGATAAGTCAGTAAAATATTTTTGACAAATACAAGAATTAAAAAAAATAAAATATTAAGGTTTTTATCAAAATTACATGCACACGCATAATGCAAAATACATTTAAACTCTTGCTTTGGAACCCAGGGTTACGCGAATTTATTTATTGTATGTACGAGTATAATATGTACATAAACAGATTATACACATTCGTGGATGATTTAGTTACAAAATTATGCAATATAATAGAATCACGTGGTAAAATAAACCGTGAAAATCAACAAAAGAAGTGAATAAAAAAAAATCCTGAAGATGTATTTAATTGAATTCCTCAATTAAAATGATTGTGAAAAGAACACACCTTATATTTACGAGAAAAACAAAATATAATAACAATAACTATGTAAAAATATTCATTAATTAAAATGGGTTGAGTCAACGCGCAAAGTTAAGACATTGGACAATCACTTGGGTTCAGTCGTGAAGATAGTAATTAACATACACTGTTATGTGTTTTATTTTTACACTCATGTCAGTTTAGCACAAAAACCTGACGTACATTTATTGCGTTGGCAACCGACTCACGAAAACAAACGATTTCCAACGTATCGACTGAAAAGCCCTAATCTTCCGTATTATCTAGGCGATGTAACGTCAGAAGGCACCAGGTAAAAAATATACGAAATAAAATTGACCAAATAAAATGGTATTTTGAAAAATATCGTAATTTCCCGCAAGTGCCGCCCATTTAGTGGGAAAATCTCGACCGAGCTCGGACGCACAAAAAGCTAGAAAAGGTTTATACAACAGTAAGGAAAGGGCAAAGTGTGAACGAAATGCGTGATGCCGCTCGAGCTGTTCCGATCGTGAGAAAATACTTAATAAATAAATGGGGTTAAGCTATGCCACGTGGCTAACTAACGGAAAATATAACAATAAATTATTTCAATTTAGACTAATTTCAATGGTGTTAAGGCTGTAGTCTGGTAAAACAAACGCAAAATTAGGAAATCATACGATTTTTCCATTTTAAAACAAACGTTTTTCTTTTAATCGCGCAATAATAAAAAAAATAAAAACATAAATTAGATAAAAACAATATAATTTTAAGGTATATAAAAATATTTCTTCTGTTGAAAAATATAGTTAAAAGTTTTATGTAACTAAAACATAATTACTTTTAGACCGGCAGATTACACCATTTCAAATTTAGACTAAACTTAGGTATCTGGGATCTCAATAAAGACTAAGTATTGAACTAAATTTTGTTGTAATAATTTAAAGATTGTAATGAACATGAAAGTGGCTGAAGCCAAATTTTATTTTTTTGATTCTGAAAAGAAATACAAGCATTTCAAATCACATACATTTTTGTGACCTTTTCTTTTATTTCTACTTAAAATTATGCCTTCGGTAATACTTAAAAAAATGATTGAAATACCTTAGTTGAAACCTTTTTTCATAGAATTGTATTCTCTTTTTTGAAAAAGGCATAATTTTAAGTAGAAATAAAGGAAAATGGCACAAAAATGTATGTGATTTAAAATACTTGTGTTTCTTTTCAAAATCAAAAAATTAAAAATTGTCTTCGGCCACTTTCATGTTCAATTTATATCTTTAAATTATTACAAGAAATTTTTGTTAAATACTTAGTCTTTATTGAGATCCCAGATACCTAAGTTTAGTCTAAATTTGAAATGATGTAATCTGCCGGTCTAAGAGTAATTATATTTTAGTTACATAAAACTTTTAAGCAAAATATCTGAATAAAAAAGTTTTAACAAAAACTAAACGTTTCATATTTTTTTGAGAAAAGTGTTCCAGTCAATACTTCAAAAACACTCAGTTACATATTACATTTAATATTATGTTTATTAGTCATAAAGTTAATAAGACATTAAAATTAATTAAGAACTGATATTAAAACTCAAGGTACTTATAAAAATATATACTAACTATAGATTAAGATTCTGTTTATTCTGTATCATAGTACAAAAACGATGTAACGTAAACATATTTAATTTTAAAAAATTAGAATATTATGTACAAACATATAAACATCCTAAATAAACGTGCTAAAATGAATATACGTAATAATAGCGAAAATGATATACAATAAATTACACATGTTTATGAAGTTTCAAGTATTTACAAATTTATGAGTTTAAAATTCAGTTGTAAAACGCTCTTGAGATGATTTATTAATATGTAACGAAAACGTTGCGCGAATCGGCCATTATTTCAATAATAATTACGATTTTCGGTGCATTCAATGCCATATTCTCTCCCTATAATGCATATAGAAATACATTTGGTTGATATAACGAAATCGTGATAGTATAATGCGTTGGTGAAGTGATCAGTCTATTTCTTTATTTAATACTTTATATACGTATAAATTTTATATATGTATATAAGGGCGGGTATATTGACTTAGGGCGATTTCTTCCTACCTACCCAAACCGTCCAGTTTGAGAAAATAATTAGTATCTGAGAAAATGATTCATCTATCATTCAGAGGTCTGTCCAAGAGTAGTTTATGGTGCCGAAATACGAGAATTAATTACAATATTTAAAATACATTTTTTTAAACGAAAACCTTTTCAAAATATAGCAGTCTTCAGCTACGCAACTAAAACGGATAGGTTTATAATAAGACATTTTTTTTATTCGACGCATAAAATATGCTTTAAGAATATTTCTGTGATTTCCCACGCTTTTCGATGAATTGTTTCATTAAATTATAAACGGTCGTAGTAGGATAGAAAATAAAAATTATTACTCTCAAAAGTCACGTATTTATAGCAAGTTTTAGTGGGATCAATAATAATCGTTAATCACATACAATGGTCGTAGAAATATTCATGAATATATTTTTATCAAGTTAGTCCGGTACAAACTAATTAAATTATAAATTTAGGGAAAACTAATATAATCATCATCAAACCCTTATCTACACACGATGGTGCATAAGGAACTGGATTGTTAATTAAAATGCAGGGTATATCGATTATATGTTACACAAAGATAAGGTGATCAGCCTAACTTAGAATTGAATTTAGGACTTCAAGAATAATAGGCGAACGCGCAAACCGCTACACTACGAGGCGGACTTATCTCCACTCGATTTCCTTATTCAGGACTTTTACGTTCTGACGTTATGGTTCTACTTCACACACATAAATGTATTCACCATCCGCCTGGACACAGATAATTTAACACCGATAATAGTTTTTTAAAATTATTTATTTACTTCATAATATAAATATTATTCACATAACATATGACGATGGTTTGTTAAACCCACTCCGATGGCGATTGTTGCAATATTCGTCATTTTAAACGTTACTTTTACGTATGTAACAAAGTAAGTAATGACGTCAACCAAGAACGTAATTGTATAATATTCATTTAAAAAAACAAAAAATAACTATCACTATTACAATTGCGATATAACGTAACATTATAACAGAAAACTTTCTTCAATACAAATATTTAATGTTCAAGTTGTCAAAGCCAATAAAGAAATTTTGCTAAGTATGAAAACGTATCGAAGCATAAAGAAAAAACCGGAGAAAGCAATTGAAGTTATTGTTAACTTTTTTAATTGTCATTAATTTTCCTCAAATGAGAGTACTAAGAAATTAGAATGGTCAAATGTTGTGATGTTTGTCTGCGTCCACGGACCAGGGCCCCGATTACAATGGAAAGTTAACACAGTTATCTTTGACAGTCTATAAAGAAACACCGATATTTGTAAACAAAAATGAGTTTATTTGCATGAACATTTAAAGTATCTTCGTCGGAAACCTATAATTGAACATGTTTAGAAGAAAAATAGTATGCATATTCTGCTTTTCATACAGAAAACTTAATTTTACTTAGTAGATAAAATTGAAAATAAATGTTAACTTTGTAAACGAGGCCCAGGGAGAATAAAAGATGGAAAACAACGCTAGTCGAATAGTATGAACACAAAGAGAAGATGAAATGTTGCGAAATAACTATCATTATCTTCTCCCTCAACAAAAAGGTTATGAGGAAAAATAAAGGAAATAACAAAATAATATACAGGGTGTTCATTGAACCCTGTCACATCCGAAACCACGATGATCAGTATGAGCAAGAAGACATATTGGCACATGAAAATAAATTTTTAGAACAAATATATATTTTTTAAATTTAATATCAGAAAAAGCAAATGGTTTCTGACTTCTGCAAAGGAGAAACATGGAGGAGGGGAGGGGAAGTCTGACACGCCAAAGTGCGTGGCCGCGCTCCCCTCGCTTCTCCTCTGCAGAAGTAAGCAACCATTTGTTTTGTTTAATATATTTTTTTTTTAAATTTTCTTTGGTCTAAAAATTTTTTAAATATGCTAATATGTCTTCTTGCCCATACTGATCATCGTGGTTTCGGATGTGACAGGGTGTAAAGAACACCTGTATATTATTTTAGATTCTGTAGATACAAGAAAAGATTTGCGAATCTTGTGCGGAAAGAAAAAAGTTACTAAGCGACATGTATCAACTAAATTTGTTGCAACAAAGAGGAAAAACAGTTTTGTGAAGGAAGTCCACAAGCATTTGGAAATACTTAAAACATTTTTGATTAAACCAACTGGTATAAGAAGAAGAAAAATTGAAAAGTTGTTTTCAGGCGTTGCCTAGTAGGTGAAATGGTTCAGCCGGCTGAATCTCACCCACACGAAGAAGGTGTCGGCTCTTTTACTTTAAAAAAGTCACATGGAAGAGTTGTGGAAATGTGCAATTTTAAACAAAGGCAGAATGGTGAATGTTACAAAGTGTGTAAAGTGCACAGCCAAAGACAGGTCATAAGCTCTGTAAATTCATAGACTTCCATATTCCCTCCTTAAAAATGTTTTCCCTATCTGTTGCAACAAATTTTGATCTAAATAACTTCCTAGGAGGAAATCCGGCGTGTCTGCGACATACTCGAAACATTGTTGACATATAGGAACTTTAAAGAAGAGCCAATTAAAGTTTATTTATTTATTTTTTAATCAATACAAAATATTATATCTTAAATTTCTATTAACGTTATGTAGGAATCACATTTATATATATATATATATATTTATATATTTTAACTAATAAAAAAATATACAAAAAAACTTTAATTGGCTCTTATGTAAAGTTAGTACATGCCGCTTAAGCTAGGGTTTCCTAGGACAGCGGTGCCCGTATTTTAACGGCCGTAGTAAACGGTGATGCGGTAGACAGCCGTCGTAACGTCGACTAGAGAGTGGTTTCCTAGAGAAACGGTGTTAAATGGTGATGATAACACCGTTTTCCTAGAAAACCACACTCTAGTCACCGTTACGACGGTTATCCACCGCATCACCGTTCACTACGGCCGTTAAAATACGGGCACCGCTGTCCTAGGAAACCCTAGCTTTAGTAACTTTTGCCTTTCTAGTGTCGATGTAAAACTAAATAAATATTTTTTCCAAGTATCGAATAGACAAATTGTCATTTTCTTTGAATCGGATATTTAGGGCCTATTTACACAGTATTAAAAAAATCCTCATATTTTCAAGAAATATTTTTTAAAGTTTTGAATTTCAGAACTTACTGACATGCAAAGTCAAGTATAGCGTAAAGAAAAGTTACCAGTAGCTCGATCACAAATAACGATCGGCGTGCTTAAAAACATGCTGAGCATTTGAGCGATCACAAATAACAATAATGAACATGCTTAAGTTATCGCAGTCAACGCTCTAAGTCAACGCTCGTTTCGGTTTGTTTTTTGTTTGCCTCGTAAATAAATACAGTTCACTGGCGAAAAATCGGCGTTTCTAATAAGGAGTATCTAATACAAAAAAGTGAAAATTAAAATACAATTACTATGGCGACTGCTTTTCTTGACATTTGGCTTGCCAACCGCCGGCTAAATGCAATGAAGAGCATGGTAAATAATAAATAAATAAAAATAGCAGTTTTAGAATATTTTCCATATTTTCACCGGTGAACTTCAAATATGTGATTGCGCAGCAAAATTATACGCCGCGGTTAAGTGTTCACGGGTGTTCCATTGTGATGGCGAATACGATAAACAACCATGGTAAGAAATTGTTATCACGTCGATAGATATTTGTGTTTGAGCTACAGGCAATAAGACAATTTTGAATGTACTCCATCATCATTATCATTTCCTTATCCGCATCCAGTAGTTCAAAGAACACTGCATTGGCACTCCAATCGCAGCGTAGACATTTATTTTTTAATTGAATTGAAGGTCAGGTGATCAACCTTACGCTTCAGATACGATTCCTGGGGAGCAATTATAAACGCTATCTTCATCGGTACGTACATATTAAAACAGTATAAAGTAAAAACTATATATTTATGTACGAAAATGGGTATATTTTTATGAAAATTTTTAGAATTTTTTTCGGTAATCGATAATTGAACATGTATAGAAAAAAATGTTGTGTACATATTATGTTTTACATTCAGAAAACTTAATTTTACTTTGTAGATAAAATTAAAGGTGAACGTTAACTTCCTATTGTAATACGGGCCCAGAGGCAGTAATTGGAATGAAAGTTCTTATTTGACATACCCGAAAATCGTTTAATAGACAGTGGGTCTTCCCATCGGTTTCGCTCATAAAAAAAAGTTTTTTTTAATGTAAATAAACGAATTAATCTTTCAAATTAATCAATTTCATTAATAGCGCTTTTAATTTAATTTAACTCTACTGCTTTCACTGTTGGCAAAATATATGCGGGGCAATTTTAAAAAAATATATGCGATGAAATGAATAACATTATGAGGTTAAGTAAAACTTAAAGGTAAACTTTAATTTCGTGTACAAATGAATTACATAATTGTATGCTCGGGCAATTCTATTCATATATCGTTGAATTCCGATTCACAGTCAGGAATTTCAAAGGAGTAATGTCTGTTTTAATTGCTAGTATTATTACATCCAGGCTTTGAAAATCCTCAACAATGAATGACGACACTATCGACGAGGAATTGGATGACCATACCTCCTCATTGATTGGCCACACACCGCGTGGAATGCGTGACGGAGCGGCGTGACCGGGCCAAACGCCAAACGCTTTACCTGTCTGACCAGCCCCTAACTGCGGACGGTGTTGGACCCTTCACCCGTCGTGACCCCAGATTGTACCTACTTCAGTACCTTCTATGTTAACACACCCGATGTCTTTATCGTCGGATCATGCTTTAAAATATAATTATAGTTTTTTTCCTATTCCCTGATTATTAAACTAATAGCCAGCGGAACTGATGAAAGGGTCAAACATTATTAAAATTATGATTCAAGGAGGTTTAAAATACCAAAAAAAAAATCAAAAAGGGGAACAAACCCACCTCAGTACATAAATTAACATTATTTAGTTATTTGATGATTTTACTGCAATTTATTTCGACCTTATTTTGATCAAAACTCTATTTTCAATTTGACAAGAAATCCACTAGCAAAATTAAGAAAATTAGATGTAATATCGACCTCCTTGTGGTCAGAACATTTTCCCTTATTCCAACATTATAGGCATGAAACATTAATTTGTTTAAAGAGGTGTTTTTACACTGGAATATTTCACAGGCCTTGGACCTGTAACGTAAGACCGATCAATCATTTTCTCTTTATGTAACAAAAATTATCAAGGTACGCGGCGATTCGTGTACTAATGAAATGCCCTATGCACCATCAGGTGCAAAAAAGAAAAGATGATAAGAATCTTATTTTTTCAAGGAATAACCAGCTAAGCCCTTTATTTTAGAGGTTTGTCAGCAGGTGGAAAAGAGAAGATATGAAAGCAAATTATGAAAAATACGCCACAAACAGAAAATTTGGCGGATAAACTGGCGGAAGTCGAACCCGCGACGCCTCTTTCACGGTTACCCGTCCAACCAACTGCGCTTCGACGCCTGCGCCTGTCCCTTTATAATACAAATCGGAAGATTCCCGATTTTAGCTTTTACAAAAATTAAATGGAAAAATCGAATCGATCAGTAGGTATCCGATTCGTTATTCGTGTGAAAAGATTGATGTACACGAGTACATATTGCGGTTCTATACCTCCATGTCGTCATTGAACTTTTCACCTTGTGTTGATAGGACAGCAGGTCGCATTGCAGATTTTCGGACATAATCGAGTTATTCCAGTCCGGCCCAAAACTGCTTCGGGAAGCAATGTAAGGTATCCATGTGGGAAGTTGCGCAAATTCAATTACTTAGTACCATTACCACCGCGAAAGTTTACACTGAGCTGTACAGCGTACGTGTATTATCATATCGCGATATCGCCATGATCGTAGAACAATGACGCGTGTGATATTCATCAAGATTACATAAGAGCGGTTTAAAAAATGTTTTGACTCTTTATATCACAACTTAAAAAGAACAAAAGTATATACACATCAATAATATTTTGAGTTTGTCCAAATTTTTGTAGACAAGGACTGGATTCGACTCCCCGGGGAGCTGTTTATAATAACATATTACAACAGAGATGAAGAACATTTAAGAGAAGGTAATATAGAAGTCTAGGCATCTACGGGGCTTATGACCTGTCAATGGCTGGTTTAAGTGGCCACTTTACACACTGTGTAACATTCACCATTCTGCCTATATTTTAACATCTATATTCCTTCAATTATTTCATCTATTGATGTTAGTGAAGTTAAAGAGCTGAAACCTTTATTGTGGCCACTTAAACCAGCCATTGACAGGTCATAAGCCCTGTAGATGCCTGGACTTCTATATTACCTCCTCTTAAATGTTCTTCATCTCTGTTGTAATATGTTAATATAAACAGCTCCCCAGGGAGTTGAATCCAGTCCTTGTCCACAAAAATTTGGACAAACTCAAAACATTGTTGATAAATTACCTGGTCCACGAAGAAGTAATGAAATTGAAAAAATAATATTTTCAGGCGTTGCCTAGTATGTAGGTGAAATAATTTAATTAGATCTATCTCACCCGCATAAATAAAGGTTTCAGCTCTTTAACTTCACAAACATCAACAGATGAAAGAATTGAAGGAATATAGATGTTCAAATATAGGCAGAATGGTGAATGTTACACAGTGTGTAAAGTGGCCACTTAAACCAGCCATTGACAGGTCATAAGCCCTGTAGATGCCCGGGCTTCTATATTACCTTCTCTTAAATGTTCTTCATCTCTGTTGTAATATGTTAGTATATACACATGTAATTCGAAACTTAGTTTAGTTATCTATAATATCAATACTCTAGAATTGATCGGGTCTATTCCTTATACTCGCGCAGAAAAATTTAAGCCTTATTATCGTGGTATTAAAGTTATATTAGGGTAATTTTCGTCTGTTAACATTTATTTATTTATTCGATATTCTAATTAACGTTCTATATTTGTATCAATGTTTACCTCAATTTTTCTAAAAAGTATATTGTGAATAAACAGTGAGAGTATATTTATATAAATATTAATAGAACAATAATATTTACCTCTAAATATTTTTTTTTAAATGAGCCACGAGAATATATTTTTTTAAATATTACCACAAAAACATCCACAGCTGATTTTTTTAAAGCCGTAAGAAAATATTCTTCAATCTCCTTGACCTTCCTCTTACTGTCGCAAAAACATCCGCGCGTTACGGTGCTGTGACATGCATAAAATGAAAGATTTCAAATCGGAAAAATGTAGTATTCATAGGCAATTGCTTCAATTATTTATAGGAAGTTAAAAGTGATAATAATTGCTATTTACATGCTAAAATCAAAAAAAAATATCATAAGCTCATGCTCCCAGCGCGGGCAAAAAAACCAACCCTGACGAAAGTCGGAAAACTACTCACAGGCGTCTGAGAGAAATACTGGAACCTTTGCCGTTCGCGCGTGTGACGCGTGAAATTGTCTCTCTCGCTCCTTAATATACCCGTATTATCGAAAGGGAGACATAAAGAGTGTGTGAGAAAATTATATACTAGGATAACTCTTTTACTGCGTACGCAACATGCAGCACATTCGTGAATTTGCGATTTATCTCTGATTTTTGATAAAATACTTTTTCTGTTCCCAATAAGCATTAATTATTTTATAAAAAATATTTTCTACCGATACGTAAATGTATAACGGAGGAATACCGAAAACCCTAACCCATAATTTATCATATTTATGGAGGTATTAAAGTTATTGGCTGCAATGCAAACTAGCTACACATCACTTCAATGGCATTATGTCAACATTTCAATAACTTAAAGAACATATTTATAGATTCCCTTCGAGTGTTCTTTTACTCAAATATTAAAGTTTAATTTACTTTTACATATGTAAGTCGAATGTCGTAAGTAAAATAAATACGAAATCATTTAATTTTAATTATAATAAATAACCGCAAAGTTAGTGCTTCAAATATAAATGTTATTATATTATACGTTAGTTTTAAATAAACACAGCTTTAAATAACCATTAAAATTGATGTTGTGTCAACCATATTGACCCAAACGTTCATCATCTTATTTAAGCTTTAAACTAAAACAATTTTATACGTGCTCTGTTTCTAAAGAAAACATGACGAAAATGTTTCAGTGTCGACGTATCAAGGCCTGTATTCACTAGTACTGGGAATAAAGACCTGGACTAAGACTGGCTGTTACTGCGACGCCATAATTTGATAATTATTTACACCGTACATTAGAGAGGGCCGATGTAGGATGTTTTTTTTTAGACATCAAAGTAAAAGGGGTCTAAAAAGTTGTATTTTGGATCACATTGATAGTAAAAATTATTTTCTTAAATATTCCATTCTACATTTGGCCCTCACCGAGATTTGAAGTTTATCACTGTCTGAACATTTTATTAACTATCTATATTGTTTTTTTTTTGTTTGTTAGTAAAGATATAACTACAATACAAATTCGAACACGTTTTAAAACTACCGAAATGCAAAAAGTTTACACTCCGCGGAACTAAATCCGTTGAGCACCTGGCTAATATTGACGAAAACAATGCAACCCATTTATTACAAAACAAAGTGCGATTCACGCCCTTAGATGCATATTTAAAAAGGTTTAATGCACATTATAAAATTAAATTGGACTGATTTTCTTACTTAAATACGAAATAACAGCCGTTTGAGGGCAACAAAAACGACTCTTTCGAAAACTTCAAGCTATGGTTGAGGGCCAAAAGTAGTATCGAATATTTTTGCATTCGGAGTAATCAAAAAGGCAATTTTTTAGACCCCTTTCATTTAAAAATTCGGAAAAAAATTTATCGGCCTACCCTACTGTACACGTACATCAACCAACTACGTTTTTTTGGGCTTTATAAGACCATACGATTTCTGAGCGATTGTAAAGTGTGCCGTGATATTTTTTTATAATATTTCGGTAGATCACGTACAAAGTACGGTCAAGGTGGCGATGAAATATCTGGCCTGGTACCAAATTGCGCAAGTGTCGACTAAATGAAATTATGAAGGAATAAACAGTTTTGATACTATAAAATTAATTCATTGACAAGTCGAGTACATATTCAGAAAAAAATCATATTCACTAATTGATCACATAGATAATTTTAAAAAAATATTACACTGACATGTTTATTAGGAGGCTGCTGACCAGATCAAGAATACAGATCTACAAATGTGTAAAATAGAACCAGAACCACGGACGACTCGATGTCTACTCTCAGGCAAAAATCCCGAATACGGAAATCGAGTGTGTACGTCCGCCTCCTTGTGTAGTGGTTGGTACGTTCGCCTACCATTCTTGAGGCCCTAGGTCCGATTCTCGGTATAGGGGAAGTTATTTATTTATTTTAAAGTTCGTTTGTTTGTTTAAACTCAATATTGAATTATTTCTGGCTCAACGATTACAAGCGCTATCTTCATTGGTACATATCGAGACGGTATAAAGTAAATTCGATAATTTATAAACTAAAATATAATTTTCTATGTGAATATGTGAATATTTTTATGAAATTTACAAGTTTCTTCGCCGGTAACCTGTAATTGAACATGACTATTTTTTTAAGTAATTATTTAACTAAGTAAGTGCATCGGTTTGAACCGACGGGTCTAGTACCCGCATTATTTTTTTTCCTTTAGTTACGATTTATTTAAATTTTTAATCGTTCTGAGAAAGGAACATTTTTCATAAAAGCCTATTAAATATATGAGAGAAAAAAGTTAATTTTGAAGTCGAATTAAATTCAGATATAACTGTCAGTTTTGAAAACGAACGCTTAGATGCACAGATAATGTGGCTAGATTCTGACATATTAAGCATCTAGGCGTGAAATGATGCCACTATAAAAAATAAATTTATTTATTATATTTTTCCATCTGTTTTACTATCTTCCTGAGTGTACGTATCGAGGCGTCAAAGGAGCCGGCTTTGAAAATCGCTTGGTAGATAAATACAGCCAATCGTTAAGCATACGGTCTTAGTAATAGGGAAACATCACAAGCTACGAATACCGATAAAAATATATGAAATGGATTTAGAAAAAAAAATGCATTTTTAAAATCAATATGGATATTGTGGAGAAATGTTTTCATACTTAATGTGAAAAATAAATTTAATAAAAATACGTTTCTAGAAAAATGCGACGTGTTTGACCTTGGATGTTGTGACGTCAAGATACGTGATAATGTTCTAAACAAATTTCAATGGTCAGGAACAAATAATATGAACCGTGACGTATTAGGGGCGTGGCTAATGGAATGACCGTTTTTGCGGGAATTAAAAATTAGAAATTTAAAAGTATTTTTTATGCTACTGATAATTAGCAAAAAATTTTTTTTTACTGGACAGTATTTCATAGACCTTTATTACTTTATTACTATTGCCAAAAGTCAAACAAGAATTGAGATTTATTGGAGTTTATAAACGCTTTGAAGTGGGCACTTTTTATCACAGAAGCCTGTAAATATATAAATGAGAACTATTTTTATTTAAATGAAGTAAGGAGCGCGGACTAAATTTTTGGGATCATTCATTGGTCGGATTCGATCGTATGACGTCGAGATGACAAGTCGGTAGAACATACCGAGGTAGAAAGAGATACTACATAAGCTAAGTGTACCGTCTCGATATGTACAAATAAAGATAGCGTTTATAATCGCGGTACTGCACTGGTACCATTTGATATGCGAAAAGGGCGAGTAAAAAAAATAATAACTACAGGAAGGTATTTAATACTGTATTTTGTGAAATAAAACTATTGTACATTTTTTTTTAAACGCTCAAAATCAAAAAGCAGTTTAAATTGAAAACATTGTTTTATCATTTTGAGAAACTACATGACAGTAATAAATATTGAAAAAAACATTATATTTATTATTTATTTGTGTCGAGATGAAGGATTGTGGTGCAGTTGTTTTTCTGGCGGTGAGAAACCACTTTCGATATTCTTCAGAGAACAAAAATTTAGTTTGACCAGAGATGCGTGTCGGTCACCCGCTATGCCCACTGAGTTCAATTTTCAGCACTTATTTTTGGTCCACCGCGTCCGAACCAACACAACGAGAACACCTCTGACGTTCTGACAGTTCGCGAGAGAAATACACACAAATATAATGATCAGTTTTGGACACTGCACCATTAACCTAATGTTTTTTTCAAAATTATTGTACTGAAAAGTTCTTCAATGTACATATTCTTCTAAATTTGTTGCAACAGAGAGAGAAAACATTTTTGAGGAGGGCATATGGAAGTCTAGGCATTTACAGGGCTTATGACCAGTCGTTGGCTGGTTTAAGTAGCCACTAGGCGCCGATAGTTATTCGTGATTGAGCTACGGGTAACTTTTCTTTACGCTATACTTGACTTTGCATGTCAGTAAGTTCTGAAATACGAAACTTTAAAAAATATTTCTTGATAATATTTGGATTTTTTAATGCTGTGTAAATAGGCCCTAAATATCCGCTTGAAAGAAAATGACATTTTGTCTATTCGATACTTGGAAAATATATTTATTTAGTTTTACATCGACACTAGAAAGGCAAAAGCTACTAGGCGGCATGTAATAACTTTACATATGAGCCAATTAAAGTTTTTTTGTATATTTTTTTATTAATTAAAATATATATATATATATATATATATATAAGTGTGATTCCTACATAACGCAAATAAAAATTTAAAATATGATATTTTTTATTAAATAAAAAAGAAATAAACAAACTTTAATTGATATTATGTATCTTTTTTGGGTGATACCGTGTATGTTGGATTTGATCCGACGTTTCGGCTACCATTGCAGGAGCCATCTTCAGGGAAAACTGTCTGTTTTTTAGAGAAATGTATGTGTTTAAGTACTAGTAATTTGTACCGTGTCACAGTCAGCAGTAGGCACATTTCTAGTTTTGTAGGAAAGAATAATTATGTTTATGTACTAGTAATTTGTACTGTGTCGCAGCCGGCAGTAGGCACATTTCTATTCGTTTTTGTCATATGTAGTGCTTTAGTGTAGGGATTTTTTTTTGAGAAGGCAACATGGAAGTCATTTAAAGTGCTTATAACCTGTCATTGGTTGGTTTAAGAGATTTATTTAAAAAAATTGAGTGATTTTTCAAGAAATTGATTACTTGGTACATCTATCATATTAATTTTTATTTCCTGATGTTAATTTAAAATTGTAACAGATACACTTGAAATTGAATAATCGATGATTTACTTTTGTTTTCAGTATCTATCTCATACTAACAAGGCGCCACAGCTGTAGAGCCGCCAGTACGGACAAAAATCATTCTAGAATTATCAATCACGAAGTTAGCTATAGTTCTTCTTTACAGAAAAACAACAGGTCGAGAATCGCAAGCGCAACCCAAAACCGTCCGTTACACGTTTGTTGTTTGCAACGCTTTTCTTTTATGCAATAGAGCGAAATGCTGTCTTTACAGCAGTAGCGCCTTACTACACTGATGTATGATGTATCTACCCTATTTAATCTAAATAATTTCTAAAATAAATACAATCGGGTCTCCGATAATAATCATAAAATAACAATAATAGAATTATAAGAGTTAATAGAGTAATTTTCAATTGTCTATAAAACACAATTGAATTTCCTGTATGAAAATGTGTATAATTGGATAAAATTTTGAAGAATATTCATTGAACATGTTTTAAAATGTACAAATATGTATACAATTTCGTAACGAAAAAATATTTTACTTTATATATAATTGAAGATAACTTTGTTAGCTTCCCATAGTAATACAGCCGCAGGTGAAGTATCCAGTCAACAACTTTAAAATAAAAGTAAATACACGTGCATATAACAAAGACATATAATTTGTAAACATTGTTGGGAAAGCACACATATTTTCAGTAATGGATGTTGACGAATTTTCAATTGATAGAAACGATTATTTTGAATCATACTTTACCCATAACTTTTCTATGTCGCGTAGTGCTGGTTAATGCACCGTCAGTTAACCGAGCTGATTGTCAGAGTAATTAATTAGCAAGTAACTTATTTACTGAACCGAATTCAAGTGGTGAAAAAATAAACAAGGAAGTAGAGAAATGTTCGAAATCAAACTACCTATTGTACTTTTTACGATGGACCCGAGTGGAAATATTAAAAACCATTGACAGGAAACTATTAAAGGTTGTAAATTGGTAATGCGCTTGTTATTCAACGTTCAACGGTAATAATTACTTCTAAAATAATAATCGCTAAAGGTTCGAAGAGAAATTATTATGGTAGGCAGTAGAAACTAAACGTAAAACTAAACTGCTCTAAACTGTTATTTTAGAAACGGTTTCACAAAACAGTTTGATTTGTGATACGATAACAACTGCTACCGCTACTCTTATAGAATGAACGAAACGCCCATCTCTAGTGGGCATTTTTCCTGCAATAAAAATAAGTTTTTAATTCATTTTACTCTGCCTGCCAACGTTAATAAAAAAATGACATTACTGTTTTAGTTTTCTACAAAAAGTATATTGCGACTTTAAATAAATTTATTTTGTATATTATTTAAATTGATTTTTAAAAAAAACAGGCGATAAATTACTTTTTTACATCTCGCCTAACATTGTTATATTCAGGTACTTGAAATAAAATACAAGAATTAATTTAAAAATTCAAGATGTGCGAATTTTAATAATTGTCAGCTAAATTCCATGTAAGAATGTCAGCTTTAATGGAAAAAAATCATTTTTATTAGAAATCGGTGAAAAAATTGACAACATTAAATAAATACATGTTTTAACAAAGGATACAAAATAAAGCCATGATTAGATTTCCCAGAAATGGTCCATCCCGCTTTATTACGCACAGCAAGTTAAGTAGGAACATACATCAAAGTATCTAAGTCTGTACTAGCGACGGATTAATTTGTATTAGCATCGTTAATTCATAATGATATATGACAAGATTTAGCAGATGCTAAATGTTATTCAATCTTAAGTAACTTCTATGGAGGTACAACGTAAATAGCAGAATATTACATTAGCGGTAAGCGTAATTAGCAGGTAGTAGAATAAGATTCTAGGAGTATCAGAAGGCACTCAGCAAAATCAGTAAATGGCCGTATGCAGATTTTGCAGAGGGAAGTCAGTAGACAGTAATACATAATTAAATAGCGGGGAAAATATCAGTTTGAAAACCCGGTAGAACTAATCGCCAATATTTTTAGGAGGAAAATTGCGTATTGAACGAAAAAGCTCGAGAAGCATCCGTCAAACGAACCAGCAGGCTTATTCTGTCACAATTTCGTTTCGTATCGTTCGTTCGTTCGTCATATATCCATCTCATTTTAACGCAATGAAAACCATATTTCGCTCTCGTTCTCTCTCGTACGATACGAAAGAATATACGAATTTAGTTACAGCATAAGATCACATAATATAATTTAGAAATGGCGTTTAACATGCTATGCTATTATCTTCAACATGCTAATTAAATATGATGGCATTTATATTTATTCCATCACTAGTCTGTACGTAGCTCTGTGCGCGGGTAATGGGTAGGTTAGGTACTGCCCAGTGTTAACGGCGCGGTGCGCGGAAAATGTTATTTTGGCAAACGTTTCCCGGAACAACGAAACCCAGCTGCGGTAAAACTTGCTGCGTCATAAAGAAATCCTTCGATGGTCGTTCTCATTCTTAAATGTTTATTGATTGGGTCGAAATAAAGTATTAACAGCAGAAAAATACCGTAAACAAATAATTTTGTTCGGAAGCAAAACCACAGATTCTACAGGGTCAACATGTGTGACAAAAAGTTCACATCATAAAAGCAGGAACAAATTAGTCGATTTGCGGTATAAAAAATATCAACTAAAAAAATGACCACGATTAAAAACAAAATAAAAAACAATAATGCAGGGTCTAGTTCAAACGTGGATATTATAGCATTATTGTCAATATGTTACATTTATATACTGTAGCTTTTGTCAAAACGAGACATTAACCACTTATCTAAAAATTTAATAAATAACTGAACCAAAGCTACGTTAATTAACCATGTCTTCATTACCGTTCATTTAATTTCAAGCTTATGCCAACAAATTAACCTTTGCAAGATCCAGAGTTTGCGAAACAGCAGTTACAGTACCCGCATAAGCTGGCGAGCTTACAATTTTTAACAAATTAAAAATAATATCTCCATTTATTTCGCAAAGAAAAAGAGCAGATTAAATAAAATCATTTTAACCTTTAAAGAAAAGTAAATTATTTTTCTTCAGGTAACAAACAACCCGTAAGCATATAAATAAAAAAGAACATCACGGAATAATTATAAAGGACATGTATTTAAATTATTTTAATAACAAAATGTAAAAAGTAGAATAGAGCAGTTTTGTGATTTTTATTATACTTGAATTTATAAATTGCAAAATGCAGAACTTAACATAAATATACATATACTAATAAAATAATTGTATATGCATACGCATAGTTCTTTCTTTAAAATAAATTAACTTGTAAATTATTATTACGTATTAAAATGTAATTGCCTAACTTGGAACGGGGTATGTACCCTTGTTAGCTGAGTAATGTTTTAACAAAAAAATGTAAATATGATAAAATGGATAAATAAATTAATTACAAAAGTTTTATAAATAAAATAGGTTATCAGTGTACAAAAATTATTTGGAATAATCCTGGTGGACATAATTTTTTTAACACGTAATAATACATGTTAATTTTTTTATACTGGAAAAGAAAAAATACATTCAAAATTTATTTTAAACTAGCGGTCTCGACAGACGTTGTCCTACCCGAACTTTGGCTTGCCTGGTATTGGCTAGTTGAACAAACATATTTTCGTAAATAAGAACACACGTTGTTTATTTTGGACTTTTTTGATCTATTTATAAATTCGTAATAAGGGTTAGTTTTTTGTTTTATCTCCTCGTGTGATTGGTTAAGAGTCTTCGTCGTGCTCAAATCAAAATTGTGCAAAAATCACTGCTTTAGTGACATAATCCAGGGAGGAAATACAGAGGAAAGACTTTTCATCGAGGTTTATATGATTGAATTTCAAAACTGAAAATTATTAATGTTCCCGAGCTGGTTCAGCAATTTTTTTAAATTTATTTTTGCATTTTTTGAGCTATTAATATATTCGTAATAAGGGTTGGTTTTTCGTTTTATTTTTAATGTGATTAGTTAAGAGTGCTCAAATCAAAATCGTGCAAAAATTACAACTCTAGTGCCATAATCCATGGGGAAAATACGGGAATACATGCTCGTGAAGAAAAGTCAGAGCGCGTTTTACCCTGAGCATTCTAAAATTATGACACTCAACTTATGCTCAACGCGAATTTAGTCATTCTTCACCGCCAGCCGGGTTTTGACATGACTTTGACATTTAATTCGAAACGAAAAGAATAGAAAGAACTAAGATAGACCAGATCTCGTTCTGAGGTAGTAATTATTTATATATTTTTTGTCCTAGCTTAAATTTTATTAAGTTTTATTTTATTTCATTTGTACCAGAATTAAGTATAAGAAAATTTGTTTACCATTGTTGGAATGGAATGTATAGCTCCGTCAATAAATAAATAAATAATAATAAAAGAAAAATGACTGTGTCGTGAGAGCGTACTAAAACTGTTCAGATAAAAGAAAAAATACTTTTCATTGATATGTAGGTACCTAGGTACTTGTTTATTGTTGAATTCCAAAACACAAAATAATGAATTTTCAAATACAGAATTCTTTTTCCAAATGTCGAACCCTGCGCTACTTACCAACAGTGGTGGATTTCGTGTAAGAGTCCGTTTTTCAAAAATGCATCAAATGTCAGTTAAAATTATTACTACCTACTTATATGGTTTTTAAATCATTTACCAAAGGAGATGAACAAATAATTTGACCAATTTACATTAGATAAGTGTAAGAACTCATATTGCAATAGGTAAATAATTGTTCATTAGTTACTAAACGTATAAGGAAATTGATTTTTTAATTACTATAAGTACGTAATTACTTAAAAATAATAAAAAAGAAGTTATATTATTTAACATGGATAAGTTCGTTAGAACATAGCATTTTAATTTTAATTTTATTTATTTATTCACGGACACGTTCAGTCCATTATTTTTTATACGAATACGCTTAAAATAAAATACAACTAAAAAAACAAAGCAAGTGCAAAAAAATAACGACACCGAGACAAGACCTGGTCTATTTTAGTCATTGTTTAAATCTAGAAAGACTTACACCAAAAAAGTCTAGAGTTTTATCTCATTCCTTTTATGAAACCAAAAAAAACAAAACAGATTTGAACGACAAACCAACTATTATTTACAATCCCAGATAAATATTTTAAATGTTTAAACTAGACATAAGTTTCGCGTTCTTAAACAGTGAAACGGTCAAATTAACTTGTCATTTAAAAATAATTTGATTTCAATGAAAAAAAACGGTTTGAACGTATATTTAAAAAAACGCACGTAATTTACTAACTTAAAAAAGAAGAAAATAAACGATTAACGATTTTTCGTAGTCTCGCTACATGTTAGCAAAATCTAGAGAAAGTGACGGCCATTCTCCTTTAATGGTTGAGGTTTGACAGAACGCCCGCAGCATTAGCATATTAAAACATCACAATGGATGACGGATATTTTAAAGTTGATAAGTTCAGATCGAAGCGAAGCGAAGGCGATGCTACAAAGGCAAATTAAGAGCCGTGAAAATATAAAAAAGCGGGAAACTAGATTAGGAAAAATTTTATGAGCGGGGAATTTCATCATCATGAAAGACAATTTAATCGCCTCGAATAGCTTTAGAACTTGATAGACCATCGCCATTTTTCAGATAACTACTGTAATCAAACAGAGTGGGGCTGCGCGTTTATTTTAAAGATATTCTCGTTTTAAAGAAGGACACGAATTGAACTAATCTATTCTAGTTCGACCTTGATTGTAAACTGAAAATGCCAAAAGCATAATACCACGATATAATAGGATTACAAACTATATACAACGTAATGTTAAATTCTTATTTACGCAGTTTATGTAAGCACATTCGACTGGGAAAGAGAGAAACAATAATTAGTAAAAATAAAGATAACCGGGTAATAGAAAAACGTAGACAGTCAACGCATTTTAAAAGTAAAAGGATCAGAGCCCCGATTACAATGGGAAGTTAACATGGGAGTTATCATCGACTGCCTGTTAGAAAAATCGATAATTGTGTTCAAAAATGAGTATATTTTTTTATTTTTTTTATTGAATAATTTTTTTTTTACAAAATACATTTTTGAAATACAAAATAGGTAAATATACAGAACATCTTATATATAACGTTTCTACCTCTCTAATAAAGTAGATACTTGTGTTTAGAGAGGGAGTTCGTTTCACATTTTTTTATTTTTTTTTATAAACAAAGTAAATTAAAACAAAGTAAATTAAAATTAAAAATAAACAAGGTAAATTAAAAATAAAAAATAAACATTCTTTGGTATGGAGTCTAGAAAGGGGTGAGTCTTAAATGTTTTTTAATTTTAGTTTTAAAAGTTTGATAATTTTTTATAGATTTTAAGTTTTCCGGAAGTTTATTAAAGTTTTTTTTACCTATGTACGTATAATGGTTTAACGCTGCTGTTGTTTTACATCTGTGCAAAATTAAATTATTAGAAAATCTAGAGTTACTTGAATTTGAATGGACATTTAAAGTATCTTCATCGGTAACCTATAATTAACATGTTTAAAATAATAAAATGTATGCATATTCTGCTTTTCATACAGAAAACGAAATTTTACTTTGTAGATAAAATTGAAGATAAATGTTAAATTCCCATTGTAATCGGGGCCCAGGGTCATTCTTAAATTTAGAGAAAAATTCATTTTTCTCGTTCATCGATCGGTCATTCTCAAAAATCGATTAAATTGATTTAATTTACCTGGTTCATATTATTTCTCATATTTCTAAAAATCGAGATACAAATTCTTATTATGGCTACCAAATAGTATTTTTTTTCGATTTATTCGTAATTTTTAAAATCCCGCTATGGTTATTTAAACATAATATTATGTGTAGTCAAGTCATTTTATGTCTCGTCTGGTTAGTCATAATAGTATTTAAACATTATGTTCGTGTCATTTAAACATAAGTAGTGTTTGGTAGCCATAATTCAAATTGCTATCTCGATTACTAGAAATACGAGAAAAAATATGAACCGGGTAAATGAAATAAATTTACTAGAATTATGAGAATGACCGATCAATGAACGAGAAGAATCGAATTGAGTTGTTTCGCGTATCTGTTAAGCAAACGACTGAAGATGGAATAAATTTATTACGTAAGAGGATTTGCAGTATTTTTAAGAATGCTCGTAAACGTTATTATGGAAGTAACCATATCAGAACCGGACATAAAATCTAGTGATGAATAAAATACTCCGCGCTCTACTTAGCAGACGGAGTTTCAACTGAAGCGAAGTACCAAGCTGCAACTTACCACGGCGGAGGAACTATCGTACTATGGACCATTGAAGTATTGTAGCTAATACTATTACCAAGAACTGTATTTTATTTTACATACACATTCTACTTTCAGAATCGCATTTACGTAAGTTCTCATAAACCAGATACACAACACACGGAAGACGAAAATGGTTAATTGGCTTGCTACACTCAGCATTGTTTGTGATTTTACATTCGCATTTAACGCAACCGGGATGAATTAGCGATACAGACACCAAAAATTAATTTGACAAGAACAACCAGTTATTTTTTAGATACGATTTTTTAGCAATGAAACAAGCCACAATTCACCTCAGTGGCGAAATACGTCATGGAAAAAACCCAACCTTAAGAAAATCACATTCATAAAATAACTAATAATAATAGAATCACCATAAGCTTAAAAGCAAAAATACAAATAAGTATGCACCATTGTGCATCGTTTAGTAAAATAATAAAATATGTTTTTGTCATTGAGGTATATAACTAGAGTAAACATGAGCGTTTGAAATATGTTCCCTCAATCTGCGGCGAATTGGCATATATATGTTTGATAGAACGGACTTGAGTCTGTTTCGAGCGTTCACCGGCTACTTTTCTCCTCGAAATTACTAAAATGCCTATCTCTACGCTAACATACTACACAAATCGATCTGGAAAAGCAATGATATAACCCTTTACCGGCAATTATGTTCGTATCTTAATCAATACTTTTTTAAATCAGCTATTTTAATGTAAAACGTCTTATTAATGTTACCGATTCGTTAATTATATCATGTCTCTGTCCTGCTCAGTTAGTCGGGCGTAAAGCGAAACGACAAACAAAGGTGACGTGTATGCGGAAGGGAGCGACGTACTGAATAGAACTTACAGTAGACCGATGTAAACAGTCCGTGCTTTTTAATGTACTACTTGTTTTGCTTGTCAAAGTCAACGTGATATGACGTGACGATACTTGCTCCCTCCGCTGGTCAATGCCTATCCTTTGGGGAAGACTTTTTAGCTCGGATTTGTATGGAGTGTTATCTCGGCATATTATATCTCAATGGTTTTTGTAGGAATGTTATTAAATTAACATCTGTGGTAAGTCGTGGAAACATGTTTTTTTTTATACAAATATACACATCGCGGCTTTTATATACTCGTATTAGGTTAAAAATACATTAAAGTTAAGTTAAAAGTAATTTTATGTAAATAATGGAAAACAGTTATAGAGAACAACCCAGAGTTGATGAATAAATTAATGCATTTGATTTTTTCTATTCTCTTTTTGAAGCTTAATCATATCAATCTGTTACATCGTCCTGTATGGCAGAACTGGTTGTCATGATTTATTTTTGTTAGATGTATTTGAATATTTAAGTTACATTTTAATATGTATTTATTTCTTCTCCTTCTTCTTCTTCAGCCTTTTGTCCACCACTGCTGGATATAGGCCTCTTCCATATCCTTCCATTTCTTTCGGTCGGTTGCTGCTTGCAGCCAAATTTTAACCCCCACAGCGGCTGTATTTATTTTAATGAGGAACTTCAGCCCTACGGGAAATTGGATACAAAAAATGTTTTCTTACGCGGGGTAAAAATTAGAGCATTAAATTGTACCGCAAAGTTTCTTGAAAATGTACAGAAAAAATAATAATAAATATTTTGATAAAAACGCACTACTTTAAATGACGTCACTGGTTCATGTGAATCAACCTATAATCTAAGAGCTATGAAAGATTTCCGGTCTGCTTGTCGCTTCTGGACCAATGGGAAGAACTGAATGAGAATAAGCGGAAATGAACCTCTGACGTTACACCCGGAGTTATTTCAGAAATACAAAACTTTGAAAAATCGTAGCGCCGATAATACGATACATAAAAATTTAAAAAAAAATTTTTGACTTAGTTTAACAGTCTATAAACAATTTTTTTTTTTTTAAAACCACTGAACTTCCTCATTGTAAAAATACGGCAACTATTTTTTTTAATCTAACAAAAAACATATACACGGGTTTTTAAGGCCATAAGACGAAACTTCGGAGGAACAGTTTTAAAGATGTGCTTTTAAAAACACCCCAATATTTTCTTTGGAAAATCCTATGATTTAATTTTTAAAAAAGATAATAAAAACTTATTTGATCAACGAAGCAGTGCGCACCGGACGCTGACTAGGAAAACAAACTTAAAATTAAGAAAAAAATATCTCTAACTTAAACATCAACTTTAAATAGGGTCTAGATTTTCAACCGCCCGGCACCCATGCGCTCTGTAGCTGCAGGACATGCAATCTAGATTATATTTGTAAACGATTATTTATTGATTAAAAACTCTACTTAGTTTCAATATAGTGTAAAGACTTTTTTTCAATATAGTGTAAAGAGGGCTAGATTTCTAAACGTTCGTGCGCTCTGTAGCTGCAAGACGTGTTGTTATCTAGCGCCTATAAAATTATCAAAAATTAACATAATCGGAAATGAGGACCTAGGATCCCAACCACCTATACGCTCAGTAGCTGCAAGTCGTTTTGGAATGTTTATTTTACAACGCCCTTGGGGTGGATTTTCACAAAAATGGCACTTTACAAATTATCATAAATAAATAAATAAAAGCGAATGGGTAGAAGAGGGGGAGAGGGGGTTTGTGCAAAGGATGCTAGTCTGACACATTAAGTATTGTCCCTATGATATAATTATATTAATTTATTTTATTAGTAAAAAAAAAAACGAGTTTTTGGAAAAAAGTTTACCGTAAGGAATGTTTCTATTAAGTGTCACGGTCTGGCCCTAAAACACCGTATAAAATTCCACAGTACCTACCAGTAAAAGCACCCCCTCCACATATCCGAAAACCGTTTAAAAGAGCGAGGTTCTTCCTATCGGTTTTGCTCATACTGAACAAAAACATTTTTTTGTGAAAAATCGTCTACTGCTTTCATTGACCCTTTCACTGTGAGTGGCAAATTATATGGGGGGCTTATGACGGATATTGTCATACATATATTGCGTACCTACCTACCAAATAAATATAGGAATCTAAATAAATTACTCAATTTCCTTTTTGCAAAAAGGTCTAAGAAAATTCACCAACATAAACCGCTTTACGCCGTAGTGTACGTGTACATAAACTCCACTATACTTTATCAAGATATAATTTCCCCTGCCATGTAAAGTGAGCCACAATATCGCGGGAAGCGAAGCGAATAAACGTTCAACGGGCGAAATTTTTCAAAACCCGTCTGATGTAATACACTACGCCTATGTAAATTCGGGCCTCCATTGTGCGCTGTGATATCATGCTCACATTCACATCGCTACGCGGATCGTGCGGAGATTGAATTGAGGATAAATGGAGCGGCAAAGGTTCGCGAGCAAGACCATTCGTCGGCCATCAGCCTCCAACCACCAGCTCTCAGGTACCGGGTACTAGGCACAAGCCACTCCTCGGGCTTGTATTTAATATTACTGAAATAACAATCCGTTGCCGATGATTCACATGTTTATATAAGATACATCAACAATAATTTCAAGTGACTAAATGTGAGATCACGGTAAATGGGTTTTTTTTAGATGGGAGTTGCTTAACATTTGCCTTGCTTATTATGTAAAGGCTTATATTAACTGCAAAAGGTATGTTCCTTCTAATTGTTCTAACTACAGTGTGAGGATCTGGTGGGATAATCGTTTGTGGCCTTGTTAAGGAACTTCTCCGCATTTGATTTAAGAAGAGGAAACCACAAAAAAACTTATTCGGGAGAAGCCGCAGACCTTCTGTTCCACTTTGAGAGTGTTCGGCATTTTGCGTCCTATTTTTATTTATTTCAACAATTACCTTTACTATTTTTACCATGTATAATATTACCTCGCGCGATAAGTCCTTATGACTTATTACTGTAACGATATCTTCTAGGTCCTCATCCAGACTTCCACATCACGCCTCTAGCTGCATTCGTTCTAAGCTGAAAATGGGACAATGCATCAACAGATGAAGGACATTTTGAGTTGTCCATTATTACATGGACAGCTTTTAATTTCTGAGATGTTAAAACGGTAGATAACTAATAAAACCACAATGAACGGTTAGAATTTGAGTCAGTTCGTAGCCAACTCGCTGGGTTTTCCTGAAATCAAGGGAAAAAAAATATTTTCGTTACCTGTCCAGTAGTTTCACTTAAATATCGGTCGTTCCAGAGCTTAAGAGTTCTGCTTCTTATTTTTTTTCGGCAAAACTAAAAGGAAATTTGGCAAAATAAGCTGTTTTCTTAAGAATAGCTTCTCGAAACTTTTTATTTGCTTTTACATTGCCTTGGATTCCGCAGTGGCCTTTTATTCATCCGATATACACATTATGTGATCTGGATTTACTTTTTTGTATATTTGTATGAATGTCCATAATAAAAACGTTGACTGAATTTCGATCAGCTATTGCTTGGACTCCTGATTTACAATCTGTCAAAATCGTTACTTACTTGCACTGGTTTAGCGGTTTCTTTGAGACATAAACTAGAGCTTCTCTGATTAAAAATATTTCCGCCTGAAAAACAGATCAGAAATCATCAAGTTTCAGCTTTCTTGCCGGCAGCTCTCTCATGCCATCAAAGGGTACAGATGCTGCACCTACCTTACCGTTTGAGACTGCCGTCGGTAAATATTCTTAACTCTTCCTGCACCATTTCCGGTAAAGTTTCGTCATTTTAGCAAAAATCAATCTGGTAGCGCTCAGCAGGATGCGGCAAAAAGAAAAAAATCTGGTTCCCTAGTAATATCTGTCATTTAGCAGGTCTTGTATAGTGAGGTTGTTTTTCACGTCATAAACTTCTGCAACTTCTCTAATCCTTAGATATAGGGGCATAAACCCACTCAAAATTTAAGCAGATACTAAGGATATCGTTCTATATCCCTTGCAAGACCTAATGGTGATATGTCGCTGTATAGAGTTCAATTTTTTGCAGTTATATTTCTTGTTAAACTCTTCAACTCATACGCTTGAAGCATACGTAATCAAAAGCTCTACCGCTCCTATGTATATTTGTTGCAAAACCTCTGGTGATGCTCCCCACGTTGGTTTGGCTGCGCCAATTTTATTTGCTGCTGCTTTTTTACAAACGTTGCCAACATGCTTGGACCAGTTGAAGTGACGATCTATACAAACACTAATAACTTTGAATTGATGCAGATATTTTAAGTAGACACATTTATTCGTATAGTTGGTTAGGGGTATTTTCTTCTAGATATATACATCGCATTCGTTTTATCTTCAGCAAAGCGAAGTTCGGCTTTAGAGCCACATTTTTGTAATGATATATAGTGCATCTTCAGTCTTCTTTTCAAGATCTGCAGTTTTTCAGCTACCACATCGGTCATCTGCGGATGCTCTTAATTCAACTCCATGACCTAGATCCTTTTAAAGTACACCAACTACGATGTAATTCCAGAAGCTAGGTCCACATAAGAATCCTTGAACACGACCTTTAGATGTGATATTTTCCGGTGTAGCATCGAAGTGTGATAATTTCATTATTCTCTGTTGAAGATAGCTTTTAACAATCATAAACAAGTTTCGAGGGCACTTTTTTTAAAAATTCGTTGTAAATGGGGTTATACTAAAACAGGAAGAGGAATTCGTGTATCTAGAAAGTATGTTTACTAGAGATGGAATTACTGAGAAAGATACTTCCCTTGAGAACCCATTCTCGTGTGCCGGAAACGGGGTGAACGGTGCATTAAAATAATTTTTCGCAAAAAAATGTTTTTTTCAGGAGGCCGTTTACAATGGAGTCCCGATCCCGACCCTTATGTATGGAAGAGAAGTATGAAATTGGATAAACAAGGATGAAATTAGGCCGAAATGTGATCTCTCTGGCGAATATGTGGTAAAATTATATACTATAGATGCACAAATGTCGAGATCCGTACAAGGCTAAGAAAAGCATTGGCGTCAAAATCAAGAAATAAGATCTGCGTTGATTTGGGCATGTAAAGCGAATGGACAGCAATAGAACAACTAAAAATATTTACGTTGCGAATGTGGATTGATGCAAAAAACGAGGAAGACCGAGAAAGACATGGCATGATCAAATCCAACAAATACTTAAATGTTTGGTATTTTTTAAATTTAGATGCGATGTATTTATTTTTTTAAAATTAAATTTTATTCATCTAGAAAACTTAATATTTATTTTAATTTTCAAAGTTTCTTTTTTTACCAAAAGCATATCAATAAAGAAATGAAATCAAAATAAAATAAAAACATGAAACAAAAAACCGTTAAAAATAAAGGTCTTGGAGCAAAAAAGTTAACTTTCATAATGCAAAGTATGTAGATAAATAAATGTCATGGTTTCTTATTCATTTTCTGCTGAGTTGAATTATAACAAAGAAAGAAATATAATAAAACGTTTTTACATTTAAATCCGTAAAAAAATGTCCAAACAAAATGCTTTAGACACTCGGAAAGGGCGATAAAAAATTAATGTCCCTATAAATTTGAAGAGAATTGAAAGAATACGCACTAACAGCAATAAAACACGAAAGAGATTCATTGTGTTAGAACATGGTTTGTACAATTTAGTGAATATTTTTGTGTAAGTGTAGAAATTAAACAGCACACTAATCAATTCTCTACAAAATACAGTTCGGGCTTACCTTCATTTTCATTTTGATTTATTAAACGTGGATTTATAAAATTTATTCACATAAAAACTAAGAAAAAATTTACAGAACTATCGTAATAGACTACAATCTGACACAATATCAAATTGGCGATTATATTAGGTGCTGTAAGGATATTATTGATTTATTTTGTTTTATTAATGATGCTTGACTCATGTTTACCATAACATAACATTGAACTTCAAATTTATTTTAGTTTAAGCAAAATCGATAGTGCGGACCGCAGTAGGCTTCATGCGGAACTCAACCCAAAGCGTATTAATTCAGGAAACGTCCTACCCTTATAACAACGGCTGCGAATTTACGGATCAACTTGATAAAACCAATTTGGCGGTTCACGTGTATGTCACAGCCCCGGGGAGGCTTCCGGTCACTAAGGAAACGTTGATCAATCATTAATTTGTTATGAAGGCTTCGGACGGTTTTAATACTCATTAATAACAAAGATAGGAAAATTTACCTAGGTTTTTACGCGACATATATTTAGTTTGACCACCTCGTGGGGTAAAGGTTAACATTTTAAATTATAACGTACAATATCTCGGATTCGATATCGGAATGGTACATGTTTACTTGTAGGGATGGGCTTGTTGTTCCTTAATATTGTAAAAAATGTGGCAAAAGAACACAGCAACAGAAAATATGTACCATGTTACCAAAATATTATGAAAATAGTGCGTTGAATAGAGAATTGAGACGTATGCTCACTGTAATGGATGAGCGTAAATTGAGGAAGTTCAGTGGTTTAAAAAAATAAATTGTTAATAGACTATCAAACTACTCATTTAAAAAAATATATATTTTTATGGATCGTATTATCATCGCTGCGGTTTTTAGTTTCAGTTTTTTAAAATAGTTCTCTTTAGTGAGTTGTCTTGATTGATAGGTTGGCTTCCCGCAAACCGGAAATCTATGACAAAACTTTGTAATTGTTTGATTTAGAAGAACTTGTGACGTCATTTAAGGTAGTTCCGTTTTATTATTTTCTTTCCATGCATTTTAGCACAATTACAGTTAAGTACAATTACCATAAATGCTAATTTTTACCGCGTGTCCGAAAACATTTATAGCATTCAATTTCCCTTAGAACTGAACTTTCTCATTGTACTAACGATCTACTCAGATGCGCAAACGCCTAGGTGGGTTAAATATGGTGGGACAGGAAACTGCTCCTGTGGGATGCTGATACAGTTGGGACTGTGCTTCTTTGCGAGCGAAACGCACACGTTCTCTTGTTTTGTCCTCCCCTTACGGGGGTGGTATTCGGATCCTCTGCCTTTGATCACCCAAAGAATCTTTCTTTATTCAAGGCCGTTCTCTTATGGTTAATATCCGTGTTTGTAATCATGTTTGTTGTGTTAGTTATGTTTGCTTTATAAGTCTTTATTTTTGTATATTTGTATACGTTTATTTGTAGATATATATATTTTTGAATGAAAAAAGCAGAGGCATTGAAGGTATCCTGAGGGGTGAGCACGATGTGTTGGCCTCTGTCCATACATCCTCCTCTCCCTTCCTTAATCTGCATAGAGTTTGTATTCCTTTGGATATAATAACTTTCCTCTATGCGCAGCTGACAGAGAGTCCCCCGGGACTCTATAACAGCAGCGGGTGGATGGTGGCTTAAGGATCCACCTAAGCGTACTAACAATCTTTGAAATAAAATATGTCAAAAATAAAATATTACTAAGCCTTCTAAACTAAAACCTTTAATGGTCTATGTTAATGCGTTGTGGCTGTCGGTGAATACGTTATAATGTATGAAAACTTCATATTACGCAAACATAAGTAAAGGTCATTAAATATTTGAATGGACTGTAGATAGATACACATCAGTAAAGATAGATAAATATATACACAGTTGTATCTTAACTGCCTACCGATGCGTTTAAATAGAGCGATAAAAAATATTTATTTGCAGTGACTTTAATTAAGTGTAACAACATATTATTTGAATAAGTGCGTGATAGTAAATTAATATAATATGATACGGTATTATTTTGAGACCCTCGAAGCACGTTTATGCGATAATGATAACCTTTACGACCGAGTAAACTCCGAAAGCTTTTCATTCCGGTAGGCGGTTTTGCATGCGGCTATATTCCGCCCCAATGTTGGGCGCCGCCTTTAGCGATCCAGGGCGCCCACGCAACCAGACGAAATCAGATTTGTATCAAAATTCATATAACAACACCTTGCGCCAAATATTCATGGCAATATTAGAATTTTAATTGTTCAAATTAGAACAGACAACCTTAACAGTTAGCAAGTGAATTCAATAATGTATTAAAACTACTTACGACCAAATACGCAATTCCTAAAAAAATAAAATAAAAATTTAAATGATCGATACTAAGCAGGGATTCGGATTTTAAGATTAAAAGGCAAAAGGTTAAACTGTGTGTAAGCAACGCACTGAAGCGAATTGCTACGAAATAATGAGTCTTAATGTATTTTATGCGGATATTATGCTTATGTAGATTTTCATTGAAAATAGGCGTAAGCTTATTTTGTAATAAATAAACTATTATATGAAGAATCGGTATTACTTTGGATACCAGTTCCATGCATTATTTTACATAAAATACCATTTGGGGAGCAAATTTATTAAGATATAAAAACGCAATTTCACAAATAAGGGTACTATTTGCAAATCCGACAAATCCATATTTCTTTATTTTGAGCAAATCATAAAAAAAAGTTTCAACTTATTTTTAATTTAAAACAAGTTAAATTTTACGTGTAACTAGTGATGTCACTTTGCCAAAAAACAATAGTGAAATAAAAAAAATAGAAATTGTATATTGCCAACATTGCAATGCTCAAATAGGGGTTTGCCACGTTTGCAACAAACACAAACATGTAAAATTCAGATTCTCACAATTATACTGTGACCTTGATATATGTTATAACTGCGAAAAAATAAAAACTAAAAAGTCGATAAACTATGTGGGAGTAACGTTAGACTGTCAACTCAAATGGACTAATCATATTAAAAAAATTGAGATATTTGACCTATGTTTTCAAACGTTTGACTAGTTATGTTCATCCAAACACTAACAAAATGGTTTATCATGCTCTTGTACAGTCTTCTCTTTTTTATGGAATAATTGGATGGAGAGGAGCCTATAATAATCATATTAAGCCCCCCAAAAAAATTTACTTCATAAAAATTCAACTTTTCGCTCTAACCAAGAATTTCAGGAAGCTGAACTTTTGAAACTACGAGAAATCTTTTGCCAGCAATGTCTAAAATATATTTTTATGCGCCAACATTTATGTCCTAAAATTTTTAATAGATCTAGTCAAAGATTGAATAGTTTACTTGAAATCCCTTATTGTAAATCCAGACTCGGGCAAAGACACTCATTTTTCATATCTCCAAAACTGTTTCATATTGACAGTATGATAGATATGAAGTATTTGAATATATTTCGATAAAATTTTTTGTTGAAATTATGGATAAGAAAAATGGAATATACTTTTACTATAATATTATCATTTTTAGTGACAAAAAAACTGTGTTCTAATATCACCACTCATTTTTTAACTTATTAATATCGATTGTATTCTTCCAGTAGCCTTTATTTCAATTAAAAATTAAACGTATACCCACACACAGGCCATGCTTTTGTGGGTTTTTTTTTGTGTTAATGTAATAGATTTTTTTTTGGTGTATTTGTAACTAATGTATACCTATTGTAATGCAAAAAAGAAATTATAATAAATAAATAAGTAAATAAAAAGCCATATTTTGAATTGCCAATGTTAATATTATTTTAAACAATCATATCTAACTTTTTTAAGATGTTAGATGTTGTCGGGTTTGCAAGTAAAAGTTAACCGTGTAAAAGTGAATTCTATTTCCTCTAAAAAATTCATTGCAACATATGGTGTCCCTCATAATCAGACTTGGGTCCGATTAAGTTTATTTTGTTCATAAATGTTATTGTCAATATTTTTGAAAATGTAAGCTGTCTCTCTCTTTGCTGTAAAGAAAACAACCTTTTCTTAAGTGTAAGTAAGTGTCAAATAATTAGATTCAATTGTTCAAAAAAGACTCACACTTTTCCTTATTCACTCAACCCCTCTAGAATTCACTCTCTCGGGAACAAATACACTGATGACCAAAAAATAAATATATTTGCTATAACTTTATCAAATTTCAAGAGCCAATTATTCTTTTAAAAAATTTAATAGTATTTTTAGTTTCTAGTATTTTCATTAGTTTTTTATTTATATATATATTTTGTATAATTTTTAATTGTATTTTTATATTTGCAAATTGTTTATAACCTCTGTATATGTCAAAACCCTTTTGAGCGTTAGTAAATAAATAAATGAATATTTATAAAACATATAACCACATATTTAGGTATGTGTATTGTGAATATCAAATAAGTAAATACTTTTTATTTTTGTTGGCGTCTCCCCTTTACAAAATGTTGGCCACAGATATATATATTATACCACAATTTTTTTTTAAATAACGAATTCGTATTTTGCTATAACAGGCCTAAATTATATTATTATTTTTATAAGTTAGGGAAAATAGATTATTAAACAATATACATAAATAAGGGTTTGAACCGTCATGACGCGTCAGTAGGGTCTTGCTGGAGGGTGTGATTCTGTAAAATGCTGCGAACGCTCAGTTGCATTCCAACGGCAACACTACTGACTGGCCCAACTCGTGAGCGTCCATGTCGCAAACCCCGGGCAATGGAATCACACTCATCACGGCGTGATCACAGCAGATAACGAGAGGATAAAAACGGAGTTTCTGGCGCCTCCAAACCAGAACCAACCATCCGAGGGAAGGTAACCCCGACGGAAAAATCCACCAGAGAAGGCAACGGGAAACCACTCTAGTCATCTTTTCCAGAAATCACTACGGCGAATACATCCAATAAGCAGATGTCCTGGCTGCGGAATACTAGAGTAACGCAGGGCCAAGGTGCTTTCCATGTAGAACTTCGGTGTACCTGATAAGGCACTGAAATCGTCTTCAGATACATAAATACGTTTTTTTAAATACCCGTATTTCAAAATATCTCGCCCGTTGCTTAATGTAACACGAAGTTACAGGACCGTTCCTAGAAGGATTTTTTAGCACAGTATTTTAAGAGATAATATTAGTTGGAAGAATATAAAAACCATTTAAGTATACAGAACAAAAATACACCATATATGTTGGCTTTGTCGTTCTATATAAATAAACACATTTCGGCGGGATACTAAAGTGGATTTTCCACCATTAATGCAATAAGCATTTTGTTACATAATTATTTTCAAAAAGACAACATATTTCTGCCTTTAAAAATGCTCGAAATAACAATATGCCCGTATATATTTCTATTATAAATACAGTGGAAAAGACAACGCTAAAACAATATTGTGATCGGTTTTTAGTATAAGCCATTATTTTTTATATAAACCATCTAGACATTTAATTAGATATATATATAAAATAAGGGAAATGATTCGCTTTTTGGTAAATTAAACGTTTATGAGGTCCGCAGAGACAGTAAAAAAAGTTGTAAAATATACTATTACCCCGTTTATACAAACATGCTCGTTGAGATCATTTATGCCGTGATTTTGTGACTACGCTGGTTGGCGCTGTTTGCACTATTTGAAACGCAACGGAATACATAAAAGCTCTATATTAAGAAAGTTAAATAAGCTATCAAAGTATTTATTTACTTATTAATTATTTATTCAAACACATACATACATATTACATAGTAAAATATTATAATAACGTATCCCAGCTATGAGGCCTAGAGCCCTGTGTTAAGATGGAATACAACATAATGGAAAGTGGAAGCATGCTCATTATTAAATAATAGCAAAAATTAAAAATTGTTGCATAAACATAATATATTTGTATAATAACGATGTTTAATTTCTTACATTTGATTAGCTAGGCATTTATAATTAAGTAGTTTTAGTTTTTTTAATTGTTATATTAGTATAGAACTACTTATGTTCTAAAAGATAAAAAATCTCCATCTTATAACAGGCTGAGCCATGTTAGATGGAGACTTTCATAAACAGAGAACACTCCGTTTTCATTTTCTATTCATTAGTTTTATATAAAACTATATAGATTACATTTTTTTTTGCAATAAATTTATAAAATAAATAAAAAAATAAATAGTATATAAATCTATGCAATATCTCGCACCAGTCCCCGCAATGGTCTCTTCCCTTAGACAAAATCCAAGCATGTACACTCTTTCTGAAAATGGCTTTCGTTTCGGAGAACTTAATATGTTCATCCAGGACATTGAACGCTCTTGAGGCCACGAAAGAGAAATTCCTTTGAGCAAAAGTCGTACGTGTTTTTGGTATTCAATCATCCAAATTACAGGAAAACCTCGTAGAGCCTTCTGCTGGGATCTACTCTTGTAACCGCATGGCCAAAAATATGTCAAACACTGTTTAAAAAAAAAAGAATTGTCTAATGTCCAGTACCTTCATGGATTGGAACAATGTCCTAGATGGAAAATTAGGGGGATATCGAAGCATCACTCTAAGAATGATTTTTTGTACATTTATTAGGGGGTTCATGAAAAGACGCCGTGCAACCTCCCCAGCCCACTATATCGTAGGTTGTAGGTATATATAGCTTTGTAGTATGAAATTTAATGTAGAGGTACACGTGTACTGAAAATAATTAAATATAGAAAGACAGATTAAAGGTACTCATATCTGTAATTTGCATTTCGATGTAGGTACGTGGATTTTTAACGCATTCGTTTAAAAAGACTGTTAAATATAATATAAACCCACCTTTTTTTTCTAAAATAGTATTTGTCGAGTGTGGCACATACGGCGAAGAAGTTTCCCCAATAATTAATAACTCTAGATATAAACTACGTAATTAAGTTTATTTACATCAGCATATTGATGGAAGTGGCTGTTGAAACTATTTCAGAACCGTAACCAGTCATGCAGGTATGATTGTAAATATGATATTGTTACAAATAGCATACTCACATCTCTCGTAGTGTCAGAGAAAATGTTTATAATCTACTAAGAACAGAAATTCTTACGTAACAGCCAAGCGAGATGGCTTATTGTCGGAGTAAACATGGCGTGTCGAAAACGCGCGTAGTGGGTGCATACAAATGTGATGGTTAGAAAATTGTTGACAGTAGACAAAAGTACCGTCACAGTCCATAGATCGCCATGCTCTCTAAGATTAATAACCTCTTCTGGATCCTCTCCTTTCTACCCCCGGCCTGCACTTACCTGCAGCCCAGTGAACACGGGATGGAGGACCAATCAACTCACCTGAAACAACAAGAAAAGCATTGTGAGCATAACGAACACCTCAAATATTGTAATAGCCGACATGTGGCACAGTCGCACAGTCGCAGGCTAGTATAATGTGTATATATAGAAATTTAATGTAATTATAATATTGCTGGAGAATTAAAAAATGCAACAGGTACGCTATTTTCAAATGTAACTAGGGTGGGTGCTATAGTAATTGGACACTCTAAATTTTATGGTCAAAAATAAGTAAGCGTAAGAATTTATCTGCACCATAAAACATTATTTGTGTATTTTTTCTTAAAATGACCGCATAACATTTATTTATTTTTGACCATTAAATTTAGAATGTCCAATTTCTGTAGCATGTCCAATTAATATAGCACCCACCCTGCTTGATTACAAAGCATTTTTATAATTACCAAAATAATCAAGCAGTGATTACCTTAAGCATAAGAGGACGTAAAAATATAATATCTCGAAATTCTTATTTCTTTCAATATAAGTTGAAATGCTGATATAAATAGTGTTTGTGGTACCGGAACCCAGAACTGTCCGACCCGTACATTCTAGGGAAATTTTAAGGAGTTTTTTTTAGATCTTATGCAGGGAAATACTCTAAATCTCCCTACTTAATCTAGCAGCCATTTAATAATAATTGTGAATATTACATGAAGTAAAAATAACACATAGTTCAAGATAGCATATTTTAGAAATATTTCAGGATTCTTGATTTTTTTTTTTTTCTTATTTTTCATTACGAACGTATAAAAAGTAAAGTTTGTATTTGAAGCACTAACTTGGTAGTTATTTATTATAATAAAATAAATAAAACAACTTTGTTTTATTTATTTTATTTAGTATAAAAAGTATTTTAAATATTAATATAGGCATAAATTACCATGTTTACTAAATGATTTTAAGGCTAAATTAATAAAGTTTTGAAGTAGCATTCGCAAATAGCTTTTCGGTTAAAGAGATTAAGTTTTAACATTTGGGTAAATGACGTTAAAATTCTGGCAGTTATATTTGATTAGAAGATTTAATACCAGACTTGTATAACAGTATAATGGATAACTTGATTGTTTGTTCAGCAACGTGGAAAAGTGCGAAGATAGAGGAAAATTCAAATCATAATGGAAAAAAATTACGTTAAAAATTTATGAAAGCTTTATAAAAAAATGTCGGAACCGTAACAACGCTGGTTTATGTATACCTTAAACACAAGTAATATGAGAAAAAAGTCAATGTAAAAAATTCAACGTGAATAGCATAGGAATCGGGTTTTGTCAGTGTGGTAAGAACTAAATTTTTCTTTGTATTTTTCTATTGGATTCCGGATAACATTTGCTCTCAAATACGTATTGTGGAATCTACACGACTCGATTATTATTTATTCAAGAATAACCTTCATACCGACAGAAGTAAAAATGGTCTTCACTCTTTTACATTTATTTTATATGTATACATTTATTTTATTTTATTTTATAATGCTAAAGTTTTATATTTTTACTGTATATTTTCTAAATCTATTTAATACTTACATTCAAAATAATCATTATATATAATATTGCTGTATTTACAATTTTTAAGATATATGTATTATATATTGTTGGTTCATATTGATGATACACCATTAAATCGTTAGTTACATTGTTAACCGAAATATTAATAATATTATACAAAAAATTAAACATTCGTATTAAATATAACCTATGCACAGCGCACACAACAGAATAATGTAATATAGAAGGATATCACGTGTAGTAAATTGAAATGTGGTATTTTTGTGCTATATTGTGGAGTAAATGAATCATGAAGTTTCGCATTATAAATAAATTGTCTATGTTTTATGAATGTATGTATGTGAATGCGCATGAGTGTAAGTACAAGTGTGTATATATATATATATATGTGGGTGTATATATGTGTATGTGTGTATGTATATGTATCAAAATATGTATACGAGTAAGTTTATATTTTATTAGTCTGTGCTTTCTACTTGTACACTATTATCATGTATGAAAATGTAATTGCCTAGCTTGGAACGGGGTATGTACCCTTGTTAGCTGGGTAAAGTGAACATAAAGTTGTATATATGATAAAATGTGTAAGTAAATAAATAAATAAATAAAACAAAATAAATAAATAAATGTGTTGATTATTTATTATTTGATTGTTATTTTGTGGCTACGGTGTACTCGTGTGTACGTACAACCTACGCTATATCCGATGTTTAAAAAAAAATTGTAAATGCAGAAAGATAACATTCAAATCGTATGTATAAATAATATCAAAAGAGTTACAGTTATCTATGTGATTTTTCTACCACACGCAAGGTTCCGGGTTCGATTCCCGGTGAGAATACAAAAAACTAAAATGTGATTTTTCTCAAGCCTGGGTGCTCTGTGATGTAATTCACCACTGTAATTAGGCCTCCTGGCCTGTTGTGGTGCAAAAAAATGTAAAAAAAAAAGCAAACTTCATGATTTTCAGTCCGAAAGATGCTAACTTACGTGAACGCGCTTGTTGATCAAATAAAACAAAGGTAAACATAACAAAGGAATTTTATATTTTATTATAATTTTATCAAAATATGGAGTTTTATAAACAAACATCTTCAACAAACGTCAATATTAATTATAATAATAAAAATACGTAAATAGTTTTGTTCCAATTTTATTTATAATATTTACCAGTGACCGGGTTTCGTCGTGACCGACATCGGCAGACTGATGGGAGACTAAACAAATTACTATGTTATATACAAGTGGAAGCAATTATAAATAAAAGTGGAATAAAACTATATACGTTTTTTTATTATTATAATAAAATGCAGTTCCAGCAAAAAACGTCAGTAGAAAAACTCAATCTGTCAATATTAATTACAATTTGTCGGGTTTCTGAAACAAGTTGGTAACTACAAATTTTCGAAAAATGAGATTGATTCACAACTGGCATCAAATAATCTTTTAAACAGAAAATAAAAATATTTCATATTTTATAAATACAAACATGATATTTTATGATGTTAATGGCAGTTTTATTTGAACTGTTGATATAAGATGAGATTTTAACTTCAAAAGTGCAATTTCTGTAAATTATTATTTTTTTGTAAAAGGTTCTTTAAACCGTTGATGTATAAAAAAATAAATAAATACCTCACTACTAGAAAAATGTTAGTTACCCAACTTTTTCAAGAAACCGATGAATTTTAGATACTTTAATAACTAATGATTAAAAAATTTTACAAAGCAAAAAAAATAATTTCAGGCCTAAACTTGAAGACTTAAACCAGTACTATTATATTAATTACTTAAATAAGAAGTTAATATTAGAAATAATGAGACAATGTAAAAATCAACTTATTTAAAAATAAATTATGACTCATTATTTCTGGCTTCGATACGATCCCACTTACTATTTAATGATCCCACTTAATATTAATGTCCCCTTTCGCGTGACAAGACAAATTTTGGAGTACCCCAAGGATCTATTTTGGGTCCAATATTATATATTTTATACATTAATGATTTGTCACTGTACAATTTCATGGGAAAAATTATTATGTATGCCGACGACATTGGACTATTCTTTAAAAATCAAACAGACGTATTAACAAACAATGACATAAACAAAGACCTAACTATGTTGACTAAATGGACAAACTCAAACTTACTTACACTTAATGAAAAAAATGCAATATTATCCATTCTGAATCTAGAAAAAAATGTCATAAAGTAGATGCTTACATAAATAATGAACGACTTACTGAAATTGAATATGTTAAATACTTAGGACTAACAATAGACAGACAACTAACATGGACAATTCATATCAACAATTCAATAAGCAAAGTGGCGACATTATCGAGTCTTTTTTTAAAAATCAAAAATTTTGTTCCAAAAACGGAAAAAATTCTAATGTATGAAGCCTATGTTATACGCAACTACTATGGGGAGCAGGATATCAAAATGACATAAACAGACTACAAAGACAACAAAATAAAATATTAAAGTTAGTTTATGACCTTCCCTTTTTAACTACAACTAGAGAACTTTTTAAACAAACTAAGCAATTAAATATAACTGAACTCTTTCAACTAAAATCATTAAAATTTATCCATAAATTAGCCACTAATGTAATTGTAGACCAAGAACTAAAACTTGTAAAAAATTGTAGTCAACATGGACATAATACGAGAATATCAGACAAATACCATGTACAACTTTCTAAAATAAGACAAGGACAATCAAGACTAATGAACCAGGGACTGAAATTATACAATAAACTACCGGAAAAAACTAAACAAAAGACTCAGACAAACTTTTCAAAAGATGTAAAAAATATTATTTTGAACAACAGAGTATGAATGAAAAATGTATAATGTATTTTATGTAAAATGAATGTAATAATCCGTAAAGTTTACAAATAAATTTTCAAATAAAATAAATAAATTAAAAAAAGTATTTATTCCATCTGCCAGTCTGTAGCACTAACTATGCACAACACTCTTTCCTGTATCCTTCTTGCTCTAACTATAATGTTATTTCATCTATTGATATATTTTAAATACCCATAATTTATTTAAAAATAAATTAAGACTTATTATTTCTGCCTGCGATACAATCCCACTTACTATTTAATGATGCACACACCTTAACACTTACTCCTACACTAATACACATAAACACACATTCACTTACTCTCATACACATCGCTCCTTTAATAATAAACTGAAATAACTCAAAAATCATGATTGTTGGGAAATTGCAGTTAAAGTTTTGCAAGTTTGGCGTCAACTATGTTTTGAAGAATATTTTTAAATATGGACATTCTACAGAGATGTAAAAGTGTTTCACGCATTGTGAATAAAATATTCTTTCAATTTATATTTATAAATATCTAGTGTTAAGCATATTTTATAAGATATTTAAGTTTAAAAATACTATTAGTGACTTAGTTCTGTTTTTGATTAAAAAGAAAAATTATTTTTAAATTTCGACTTAACACAAAACTTATTATTACAGTTTTGTTTTAAAAAAACTGATATTATGTATTAAACTTTAGAATATAATGTACTTTATTAGTAAAATATAAAATGACAATATTTGACTTTAGGAGTTATTACTGTTTAACACTAACAAAAAAGTCAATTATTATAATAACTTAGGTTTAATTCTATTTAATGTTAAATCAATGATAAAATTATGAATTGATCTGTAATTTAAGGTACCTATATAAAAAGTTAGGGGCTTAGAATATAATAACCTGACTACTAACTTGTAAATATCTTTACAAATAAATTTAATAATTAAATATAATAAGAAACACATTTTATTTTTATAATAATTTTATTGAAATCTTAATACAAAATCAACAAAAAATAATTAAAAATGAACTTTGCTTAGCATTATAAAAGACCTTTATTATTTTTTTATAATAGCAGTCTTGTTCTCTTATATTATTATATTATTATCTTAATAATATTGAGATCACTTAGGAATGCAGCAGTTATAATCACAATCAGTAAATAATATTTCTCTTAGAACTCTGTAATATTGACAGTAATGAAACAATAATTTTATTTAAAAGGAAAACATGACAGACTGACTGATCTATCGGGCTCAAATTTGGCATACAGATAGCAGTTATGATGACGTAGGTATCCGTTAAGTAGGGATATTTGAAAATTGCCGCGGGGTCGGGTATTACGTATTAGTAATATTATAATATTCATTGGCAGAAACGAGATCAAAAATAATTCTTAAGAATAGATTTAAAAAATAATCAATAAACATTTAGTTAAAAAAATCCGAATTTTAATAAGATGTCGTTATTTTTTATATGATTGTGATTACACTTTATTTAGGATGTCAATCACAAACCAATATGTAACGATATCTTATTAAAAAATGGAATTATAAAAATTTGCGTAATATGAGGGATTAATCCTTTAGTTATTAACTCTTTTAAGTCCTTCTTTTTATTTGCGCTTAGTTCCTGTTTTTTAGAATATACTTGTTTAATCGTTATTTCTTCGAGAGGTATCATTTTCTTTCGTCTATTTCTAACGTTCACTTCTTTATACTCACTGTCATAATAAGACGTTTTGTAACAAAATGTAAATGGATCGCTTTTAGTAATTTTTAAATGTTTGATTTCATTCCACATAACATTTTGACCATTTGTGTTGGTACTGAAATTATACCCCCACTCCTCTTGTAACTCTTTTAAATTTGAGAATGAGTTGAAACTCATTTCATGAACACTTATAGCTGGACTACTCTTTTTTGCGTTTTTGATTAAGGCAATATACTGGTCTGGAGTGTAAATAGGGCCAGACTTGAGATTTTTCTTGACCTCTTTTTCTATAAGACTGTGTACACTATCGGCCTCATTTTGGGTGTGGCCCCTAATTAAAAATTTATGAGTTATACTGTTTATGTTTAAATAATACACAGCATACATATATAAGGTTGCAATGAACTTATTCTTGTTCTGTCCACAGCAATTGTCGGAGTAGAATATTATGTTTTTCGCAGCTTCTCCATCAGAACTAATGCCTTTCAAATATTCCCAGACACACGACCCAATCTCAATCGCTCCTCTTTTTGCATCTGACTCAGTCCAGAAATAACAGTAAACATTGTCATATGCATGTTTGCCTTCTTTATTATTGAGTTCGGTCAATGTCAGGTTGTAACTGTTCAACTTGCTTTTATAATAAAAAGCCGAAGTGTCACCTCTGGGACATTGCAATACCGCTTCTAAATCGTAAATTACGACTTTATTTTCATTGTTTACATTTCTCCTGTCATTCAATTTCTCCTTCCTACTTAGTTCTTTCTCTTTAAGATGTATTTGATACTTTTCTTCTTCTTTTTCTTTTTCATTACCATTTAAGTTTGCATAGGCAACACATTGGTCGCATTGGTCTTTTTTTGGTTTGTGAAAACTTAAATTAAACTCTGTTGTAAAAATTTTATAGTAAGCAATGTAGTTACCAACCTCTTTATTATTTTTAGTTTGCAATCCTGTAAAGTCTCTGTACAAATCTTTAATTGTCTTACCTCCTTCAATATACTCTCTTGTACTGTGAGCTCTAACATAGTGTCGTTCTATTCGAGGAATAGATTCAATGTGTTTTCTGATTTCAGCTAATAATTCAGGATCCAATTTTTTGTTATTGCCATGTTTGCCACGTTTCTCCTCTATGAAGCCCATCTCATTTGTGTTCGTTATGATGGTGTAAATCATTCTATCACTGATATCTAAAGTACTTCTAAAAAAAGTTTTGCACACTCTAATTCTATTATTGTCCAGTGTCAAGTAGAACGCCTTATTGGGGTGACGGGGAGTTTGGGCGTTAGTATATTTATATTTAGGTTCTATATCAACCATACAAGTTTTTATGAATGCTCTTTGCTTATTTAAATCACCAAGTTGCCAAAATTTATCAAAAATTTCATATCTTCCCTGAGTGTCTATTTTGTCTATGCATTTTAATTTACACTTCTCATTACAGGGAGTCTTGAGACAACGTGAGGGATTATTTTTGCGAGTTTTAGACATTGACACATAAGCTCTTCCTTCGTTACGCATCTTTTTTACTCTGTTTTGTCTCCATTTAGCAGGATTTTTTACCCTCTTAAGACCTCTTTTTTTTAAGCTCTGTGTTGCAGTGTCAATATCAGAGCTTGAAGAATCCGAGCATGATGGAATTAGGAAATTCTTTTTTCTGTGCTGAGAAATCTTTCCGAATCTGTCCTCAAAATCGAAATTAGGATCATCCACGTCGTCATCTAAGTCGCTTTCATCAGTGTACATAGGAGAATAAATGGTTATTGAAGAGTTCATCGCACAAGATCTTCGTATTCGTGAACCAGTGGCATTCGAAGTCTAAAAGAGGAATATTTTTATTAATTAATTAAATAAGAAATAAATTAAAAGAGAAAATTAATTAATTATTTCATATTATATCACATACATCAGATCTGTAATCGCTTCGCTCTGTATTCTCCATACTATTATCTTCTTCTAATTCAGTAGCCGTGCGTATAATGGCTGAAGCTAAGTGACCCTGTGACTTGCCGCTCTCTCCAGTTGGCTCGGTTGAAATTTCAGAAATTTCGGATGATTGGACTAAGCCCATAATTTTTCGGATTCGCAATGACATTTTTATCTAAAACAGAAATAAATTAAATTATGCTAAAGAACATTCACATTACTTTTTAAAATAAACTGCATGAAATGATAATCAAACTATTTTTTATTATTATTTTTAACAATAAACCGATGTAAACTATAATGACTCAAACTAATTGTACTTCTTTTAGAAATAAAATGCAACAAGTCTGATTAGTGTTTCAAATCTATCGTAGTTTTTAATAAAAAAATGAGTTAAGTCTAAGTAGTTCAATATTATTTATACGATTTAAAAAAATAAAGAGGAACAAGTCTCAACAACACGATTTATAATTAAAATAATTATGAATTATTTCCTTACCTTTTAATCATAAAATGAAATAATAGATATTCGTCCACGGGAACAAGGATTCACTTTGAACACTGTCGGCGTAACACTGATTCGTCGCGTGATGTGAATCCCGAAGGAAGCGGCCGAGTAAATCAAAAAGAGATGGACGATCTTCTATCTCGCTTGTATAGCTTTAAATAAGGAGCCTGTTGAACTGTACTTATTCTTTTCACGCGTTTAATTCGTTTTATTGTAAAATCTCGTTTTACCTATTTTTTGAGTTAATTCGGTTTATTTTTAAAGGAGCGACATGCACACATAAACACACCCTTTTGTTGTAACACAATTTAATAATATGTATGATTCTTATTTAGAAACTTTGCTGGTCTGTCTTTAAACTGTATTTTTTTTATGTTACTATATCATTGTCGACTGTTTGTTTCTTTAAAATAAATAAATAAACTTCATTGCATAATAATTTTAAGAGTGAAATCCTATTCGCTTTCAACAGATAACTTTGCAAGTCGGCGTCCAATTTTCTTTATGCAAGAATATAGAAAGCATAAATTAGAAGGAACTGAGTGGTAAAGAATCGGAGGAAACGAAACGGAATAAGTCGTTGACGAGTTTCTATAGTAAGGCGAATGAGGAAATCATTATCAACGAACCGCGGTGACCGCGACGAGCGCCAGCGGCCGGGAAAATGCTTAGATAAGTCTCACAAAACAAGTACCCAATAATATGAACACGCGACAATAACAACGCAGAATGAGAAAATTGACATATTCTAGCAGGCTTATTCTGTCACAATTTCGTAACGTAATTTCGTTTGTTCGTAATATATCCATCTCATTCTAACGCAATCAAAACCATATTTCGCTCTTGTTCCCTCTCATACGATACGAATGAATTTACGAAACGAATTAGATACAACATAAGGCCACTGTATTCCTTGGCACCTCATCAAAAATTAAATAGTTTTCTTCCGTCGTTGATAAGCGGATATGCGTCGTAGTGCGGTTCGATGAATAGGTATTTGAATATAGTTTTTCCGTCACTCTCGCAGATGCCTCTCCGAATATTATGCGAAAACGTCAACTTCACGTCGGACTGAATAAAATCATTGAGGTATACTCGTATAACTAGAGTAAACATGAGCGTTCGAAATATGATCCCTCAACCTGCGGCCAATTGGCATATGTTTGATAAAACGGACTTTAGTCTGTTGCGAGCATTCCCCGGGTACTTTTCTCCTCGCAATTACTAAAATGCCTTTATGTACGTTAAGATACTGTACAAATCGATCTGGAAAAGATAGAAAAAGCGATGGTATTACCTTTCACCGGTAAGTAATGTTTTTATCTTAACCAATACTTGTTTAAAAGAGCTCTTTTTATGTATAAAAACGTTCTATTAATATGTAACCAGTATTAATTATACGTACAATGTAATTGTAAGCCATCTTCTGTCTCTGTCTTGCTTAGTTAGTCGGGCGTATAGTGAAACGATAAACAAAGGTGAAGCGTATGCGGAAGGGAGCAACATACTGAATAGAACTTATAGTAGACGGATGTAAACAGTTTGTGCTTTTTACTGTACTACTTATTTGTCAAAGTCAAAATCGACGTGATATGAAGTGACGATACTTGCTCCCTCCGCTGGTCATTCCCTTTCCTTTGGGGACAACTTTTTAGCTTGGATTTGTATGAAGTGTCATCTCTATATATTATATTTCAATGAATAAGAGTCTCGTATTCCGGTTTATCCTTAGGGCAATAACACGCCACTGGCTAATAGTCACCCATATGGACTAGAACAATTCAATGATTATCAACCGTGAAGTAAGTTACATTTTACAGCAATACAACGGGCCGTAGATACTCAAGGTCGAGAATTGCAAACGCAAGCCGAAATCATCCGTTACACGTTTGTTGTTAAACTAAAAACCAAATTTGGAACGCTTTTGTTTTATGAAATAGAGCTTAAGGGCTTATCTAGCGAATTATTACTCTGAGAGTTTTTTGCACCCCAAAACTGAACTATTTTAGTTTTCTTTTTAAAGAAAGAGTATTAGAGAAGAGTAAACTATTCTCCTGGGAAGTGTCGAAGGGACAAGGTCGCGTGGACGTCAACCGACAAGATGGAGCGGTACAGTCACTCAGTTATCAGAATCATCACTGACGAATGCCTATAGAAGAGCACAAGACCGTTCCAGATGGAGGGAGACTGTCCACAGACGAGCCATGCCTGGAGTCAGGCGTAATCACCATCCTCAGACATGAGGCACGGATTGAAGAGAGAGAGATTAGAAATAAAATTTTGTAATTGTGTATTTTTTTTGAAAAAAGAAATAATAGCGTTCTTATAATTTACCCATATATTTCAATTTTGGTGGCCATTTTCAACGAGTTGTAAATAACTCATTATTAGAAAATGGGAATCAAGTTGAGGTAGAGTGGGGTTTGAACCTCGGACCTCCGACCCGTGAGTCCGCAACACTAGCCACGGGACCACAACCCGACACCTATTGGATCGTGTTGCTTTAAAAAAAATAGTTTTCATATTTGTGTAGTATACCGTATGTCCGAAGACGACAGAAAAATATATTATCATTTTTGTTAAAATCACCTCAGGGGCGCTGTACAATAAATATAGCAACAGGTCTTGCAACTGCAAGCGCACGCTACGAACGCATTAACGGTTTGGAATCCTAGTTCCTCGTTTCTAAGCACAATAGATTCAATAACAGAAAGGAGCTTGATTACTGCACATCCTGCAGCTACAGAGCGCACGGACGGTCGAAATTCTAAGCCCCATTTATACAATTCATGTGTGAGATAATTTATAATATTGTATTGTAACAACGTTTTGAAGACGTTTCGCAGGATGCAAAGATTTATACCTTTGTCTGCATTGACCCTTTTGCATCCTTTTTTTTTTAAAAAAAAGCTTTTTGAATTTTTCTACACGGTGGCGTTTCCTGAAAGTTATTATGCTTAATATTTAACTAGCAATAATTTGTGCGTTTACGTTTTACAACATATGGACGTGGGCGAAAACCTTCACACAGGAAAATTAGCAAGTTAATAATGCAATTATTGTTGTTATGATGACTTAGTTTAATAAAGAGTTGCGGTTTATTAATGTACAACGACTTACATTACACGCTAATATATTTCCGCTACAGATAAAGTTAGCTGTGCAAGGCGCAAGGTTGCAAAACGATCTGCATTGAAGTAAAGTCGATTGCATTAACTACTCTGTAAATTAATCATTACATTTGTCTTTGCAGAAAATCGTACTACGTACCAGAGGCGGTTCCTAGAGATGTGCATAAGTGCAGTGCACTGCCAAGTAAAAATATGTGTAATTAAATTAGTTGTTTTATTGATAGTAAAATATGTCATAGGTACAAAGAAACAGGGATTCGTTGCAATATTATACTCGTTAACACCATAATATTCAATACTAGCGCCAAAAAATCGAGCGAGATCGACTCTTGCGGACGATTTTCTCATCTTGTCTACGCATGCGCAATCGTCCCAGTGCATATTCTGTTTTGCACAATTCTTTACCCTGAATTTGTATGAAATATACCATATCTCCTAAAATCGTCATTTGAACGAGATAGACAACGCTTCATACCGGTGAATCATGCGTTAGAGGGTGAAGATAATATACATACTCCGGGCATTGCCAACGCATGA
>NW_028278383.1:0-124488 GCF_059751315.1 Micrasema longulum
TAATCACTAGATCCTCAACACATAGACAACTTAAACAAAAACAAACTAATACCACTTTCGGACAAAAAGATTTTAGGTATTATTCAATTAAACTCTTTAACCTAGTTCCACTTTCTATTAAAACAATTTATTAGTAACGATAAAATGTTTAAAAAGGCTATAAAAAAATGGATAATAAAGCTAGGTAGAAGTCAAATGGATTGTCTCATTCGCCCATACCAATATTGAATCAACTGCTCCACAACTGTATAGCTTATGTTAGGTTTTTGTTATTTTCATTGTGTGATTTGTAACATGAATAATATAAACGTACATCAATACCTTGTTTTCAAAGCTGTCTGAATATTTTATAATCATTTTTGTTTTTTAAGTTAGTCTTCTTTGTTTATTCTCAAATGAAATTTCAAAAAAGTTTATAGTTAAGTGTCCTCGGCACGGGAAACCCCAGTGAGGTCACAATATTTTTATTATTAATCATAGTTTGTAAGCGAAAAATGTGAATAAATAAAAAAAGGATAAATATGACAATATAAGAACAGTTCAAAACATTAAATAAGAAGAAAATAAGCATTGATAAACATAAAGGACATCGAGATCTGGACTATTTATTTAGTGCTCGTTTAAATCGTCGTAAACTTAAACTTAAGTTCAGATATATTTATGACGAACGAACAACTAACGAAACGAAAATGTGACAGAATTATCTGTTTATCGTTCTCAAAGCACTCCCTTAATTTTATTCCACAATAGGTAAATATCATTTTTTTCTTAGCAATTTCAAATTAATAAACGTCTATGAAATACTGTCTAGCAAAAAAAACAACATTTTATTAATTATTAGTAAAGTAAAAATATTTTTTAATTTATAATTTCGAATTCTCGCGAAAACAGGCGGTTGCATTGACTACGACCCTAATCCATCACGATTCATGTTATTTTTTAACTTTATTTGTAGCCGTAGCCGTTCAATTTTTCAAAGAAAATCATCACGAATCTTGACGTCACAATTGTCAATGCCAAACATGTGGCGTTTTTGTAGGGACATTGAAATTTCTTTTTCAAAGTTCTGTGAGAAAACATTCCTCCACAATATCCATATTGATTTTAAAAATACAATTAATTTTTCTAAATCCATTTTATATATTATTATCGGTATGTGTAACTTGTGATATTTCCCTATTTAGGACTATTTTTTCAAAACTCGACATTCGCGTGAAACGTAATTATTCAAGAGAGGGTTTTTTGCGATTCGCATCAAATCACGTGAAAAATCAATGCTTAAAAAAAAGCACTTTCCAACTAAGTCTTCAGGTAATCTTATTTATATAATCTATGCATAGTTTATAATTTTCTATTTTATTTCAATAGCGAAAAAATATCGTGTTTTGGAAAAACAAGAATACTGATATTTTTTAGGGCTGTTTTTAGCATGTTTTGGTGATTTTTCAGGCAATCGAAGCGTCTCGATCTGGCTTTAAATAAAAAATATTATAAAAACAAACCGCCTTGTGGAGCAAATATCGTGATTCAAAAAAGCAATTCTAAATTACTCTTTCTTTTCTAACTTATATAGTGTCCATGCGGCTCGACTGTGGAATCCTCTCCTATCCTCAATCAAAGATGTTTCTAGAGTTTCTCCGTTTAAATCACGCTTGAAGAAAGATCTGCTTTCTCTTTCTAAATCCCTCTATTCCTCTCTCAAAAAAACATATTTAGATTTTTTCGGCTCACACACGATATTGAACATACGTAGACAATGTTGTAATTATATATTTTACGCTGTAAAAATATACGAATGTGAACTTTCTTACCATGGAATATTATACTAATGATATATATATCTAATAAAAATGTACATTTCTTAAGTAACTGCATTTGTATCAACATCTTTGAGACGTTTAGACAAACATACAGTAATAAAATGAACCGTTGTTTGTCAATTGTAAAAAAAAAAAATAAACGAAAATTTAATGTTAACACGAATGCAACAAAATTTTTTTTTGCAAAAAATATTCCAAATATTAGATTAAAAATCCGAGATCACTTTCGTGCTCCAAAGAACTCGTTTCGCAATATCTTTTGTAAAATCGCATGTAAATATCATACAAACGTGACGAAATTGACGCACAACTGTGATAACATTGATTTGCATTTGCAATATTAGGTATTCTCCAGAGTGAAACTAAATGCGATTCTTCCTACATCGTTGAAAAAAAAAACAGTTAATACACTGGAACTTATTTTTACACAGAGAATACGTTCCACAGAGTACATAACATAACATAACAATTTATTGGCTGAACACGTAATCCTCGTATAAAAAAACATCGATTCGTGATTTGAAAAAAAAACTTTTAATATTTAAATCATTAACTTTGTAATGATGTCATAACCTATATTGACATTTAAGTTACTAATTAAAATTACTTGGTACACTTTCACTTATTTGTTTGACCAATAAGCGCTATCCCTTCTAATGGACATCTTCAGACTATACAGAAGTATTTGTAATTAGTAACATATATGTAAATATAAGTTATTACATCATTACAATGGAATTCTATCAAGAATTGTCAATAAACAATTTAATTCATGAATTCTGTGTTTAAACATTTTACTAAATGTTGTAAAATGTTTGTTCTTTACCACTTACCGACTTTTTTATGTCTACCGGTTTCAAGACGTACTCGTTTCTTTGCCAGGACACCAATTAAATCAACTTACTTTAGAAGATCGCCGTCTACTGTTGGACATGGGGGTGCTTCATAACATACTTAGTGGACGCCTTGATAGTCCGGCTTTTTTGTCGGAGTTATCATTAAATGTCCCCGACTACCGCACCCGTCACACGTCGAGCTCTCTATTTCATCTGCCAGCAGTTCGTACGAACTACGCCCAGAACTCTCCACTTATACGTTTTGTTAGTGAATATAATTTGAACTTTCCCCTTATTGATCCATTTAATTGTAAAAAAATAACATTTAAAATGCGCGTCTTAAATCATACTTTTTTGTCTTATAATTAGTTTCAATAACAAAGTGTTATTTTATCTTATTTTATTTTATTTTATTATATTTTATCTCTAATTCTTAATATTTTTAATATATTTAAATTTTCGACACTTGACACTTGTGCAATATTAACACACATGTCCACCCTCATTCCAATATAACACCCACCCTCTCACTCACTTACACTCACACAAACACACCAGTATGTATTGTACGTGTATTTAATGTATTTCTGTGGATATCTGTCATTGGTTTTATTCTCTGTATATTTTATTGGTAATATTTTTGTTACATGTGTTACTGTTGATATAACTAATAAATAAAATAAAATAAAAAAAATAAACATACAAAACCTACTATGCGCCTTTTTTTTTGTTGTTTGGAGAAATTTAAATGTAGAATAATCAGTTATTCATAATAATAAATCGATTGTTGCGCGGTGTGATCGATAATTCTGAGATTATGATAAGCATTGGTGTGTATGTTCCTGAGATAGCGTCAGCATAAATTGTTTTATATTCCGATATACAGGACCAACCTGCCGATGGTTGTGTGCCTGTTGGAAGGGCTACTGCTATGCTGAACAACATCGCTCTGGATTTTGATCTGTTCCATGTTTCCGAAGAGGTTTTCCGGAGCAGGATTCTCGCACTACTCTGACATGAATCTCTTTCATGTATTTTTTCTTTTTTATAATATGTACGTATTGAATATATGTTTATAATGCAAGTGTTAAAATATCTTTTAATGAATTATTATTAATAATACCTCGCCGGATTGCACGTGATATCAAAGGGTTATAGGTAAAAAGGGTAGCCATGCAATTTATCATCATTATATCACCATATCATTAAAAATTAACTAGCACAACTACTATATAAATTCACCTATAGCTAGACTCCATCGCCTTGGTAATGAATATGGCGATGTTGATATATTTCGTTACTCTTTGAGCATATTCAAGACCAAAGTACTACAGGCGACCGACGCGACGGAGTCTAGTCAATAAATCTTCGATCGTATTTATGTATGCTTAAAAGTTAGCCCGCGTTATGTTTTATATTTTTAGTTTATAAAACCCTTTTCAGTTTTCAACATTTTGGATAACTTCACTTTAAAGTTTAGTTTACCGGTGTAAAAAAAATAAAATAATAACTATGTTTTTTTGAATCCTACTATGCCTTATATTATAAACACAATATAATGTATGCATTATGTCTTAATAGTGTATTATGTTAACTATGTAACTTTATTTTTAAAATTTAAAAATATTTTTTTTTTAAATTTTATATTTGAAAAAATGTTAATTATGTTTAATGTGTAACTTTTTCTAATTATATAGTATGCATAATGTAAAAGCCCCATGGGCGTCAACAGAAAGAAAAATAAAAATAAAATAAAATAAATAAATAAAAATATTCGATTCAAGTATAAGACCCTCCGATTTCAAAGTTTATTTTACTATTCGTTCTTACAGTTTAAACTTACGGGGATTATTTTTTTATTTATTTATTAAATCATACAATTTTTTTTTGTACTCCCAGGAGTTACAAAAACTCATTTTGGGACAGAAAAATATTTACACATAGGTATGTTAACAACAATAATATAGCAACAAATAGTAATAAAGTAACAAGTAATAATATGTGCATAAAAACTGAAATAAGATAGCAAGCAAATATATGATACAAATCATACATCCGCTTGCCATCCTTTAAACAATCCATAATAAAAATTAAAAATAAAATTGTTATATTTACATATTGCAAGAAAGAAATATTTAAGGGAAAAAATAACTTAAAACCAAATTTCACCCTCCACGTACCTCCTCAAGTAGTAATTTTTTAAATGAATACAGTTATTTATTGACGTTCTACAGGACTCCGGTAGCCTGTTGTACTCGCTACAAGCAAGGTATAGCAGAGACCGGATAAAGTAATTTGCCCCGTATAAGCAGATAAAGTTTTTAATGGAAGAAATAATACAAAAAAGTGGACATATTTGTTACGAATTGTAGATTCATATTTTCAATTATGATGTTCACAAGCGACTTTATAGAAACTATCTTTCGTTTTGCAACGTTCATTAATTACATTCAAATACGTGAAATAAATCATCACACCTAAACAGGTGCACTTGAAATTAACATTTTAAATAAGTTATTAATGTGATGTTTAAATTATTTCAAAGATATCGTCATGAAGGTGACTTCAACGGCTCGCATTTGTAAATTCCAGCTAAGACCATTACAACAATCAAATTATTTTAACTGATAAACAACCGGTTTCGTGAAGCAATTAGCAAATTCCTGTGCGAATGATTAGCAATTTTTTTATATTGAAGAACCGTTATCTAATGTTCGGAACTTCAATGAGGAATTTCAGTGTCTTTTTGAAATTAATTATTTGTTAAAAAACTATCAAACTAAGCGAAAAAAAACTACTTTTATGTATCGTATTAGGATCAATGAATGACCCTTTAAGGTTCAGTTTGTGGTGAAATCCACATTAAAGGTATAAATTTCATTATTTAAGCGTAATAAATAAAAGAAAACAATAAAAAACACATTATTTTTTCTAAACACTACGCAAGTACTTTTACTTTTTTCTACACAAGTACTTTTCTACACAAGTACCGAGTACCGCACGCAACTACACTGGCTAAGTATCAGGCATAGAAGAAACATTCCCATTCTATCACTTCTTCACAATATTTTAAATAATCCCACTTCGCCTGTTTATCTGAGAGAGCTCATCTAACCTCTTTCACAACACGGACTATCTCTTCGTTCTAGTAACGAGAGAACCCTTTTAATACCCTGTCATCGCTCTGATTTTTTTGCCTCCTCTTTCACAGTAGTAGCCGCTTGATTGTAGAATAATCTACCCACTAATGTTAGAGACGCCGCTTCTTCATTTACATTTAAGTCAAGATTGAAATGTCACTATCTAAATATTAAAATTGTTCCTTTATCCTTTTTCTTTCCTTCCCATCCCCTTTCCACTCTTCATAGTATAGTGTTATTTTTTTTTTTAATATATCTATTTATTTTTGTTAATCTTTGCTTTTAATTTTTGTATAAAATTGTAAGATTCAATATGTCCATGTATTTATAATTTTCTGAAACTGAATGGTTTGGGTAGGTAGGAAGAAATTGCCTTAAGGCAATATGCCCGCCCTTATATGTATATTTATTGTTTATGTTTTTTTTATTATACAATTTTTTTTTTTTTAACTGTGGTCCAACTGGCCTTGGAACATGTATTTTTATTTTTTAAATTTTAATGCAATTTAAATCATCTACATAAACATGCAGTCTTCATCCAGTGGTGCATAAAGAACTACAATCGCAGCGGTTGATAGAACTAGTCATGAAGACAAGATTCTACTGCAGTAATAAGTGAGGGTATTAGAAGCGTACTTGGAAATCTCCAAAAAAAACGGAAAATTATTTATTGATGCCAAAATAAATTATACGTAAGAACCTACCTACATTAATAATAGTGTAATTCAAAACCGTTTTTAAATCTTGCAAAAACAGATTTTAATTATACTACTTGACACCGCAAACTTAGCAGTCTCCATTGAGATTGTAAAGCATAATTAGAAATCTAACAATTTTTTTTTTAAAGTCTTTCGCAAATATCTCCGTAACTCTATTTCTTTAATGGCGACTTTTGAGTTTGCTTCTAATACCACCAAGTCTGTTTCACTCGATTTTTTTTTCAGGGTTTGAACCTGAGAAAAGCATTGAGTTTTAAACGTTTGTCCAGAATCCTGGGTGTATTTAACGGGCAAAAATGTATTATTTATTTTGCCCGGACACAGTAAAAATACCCGGGCATGCGGGTATAATTAAATGATATCACAAAATATTAATTACCATTTAATAAAAATTTATTCGCAACATAAAAAAATGGGTTTTGTAACGAATTGAGCACGAGCTAAAAAATGATTGGAAATTTCCAATCATAAAATTTAATACCAATATCTCATTTTTTATTTGTATCTAGGAGTTGTAATAATTTTACATGGGAAAACCCGAAATATTGCAATAGCACATCATAGGATAATCAAAACATATCATCATACTTATCTGATACTTTAGATCGACAATCTAAAACGTTAAAATTTATCATTTGTTAATTTAAATAAATTATCATGTACAAAATTTAAATTGCTAATGCTCTCAATGTTTTAATATGGGTAAAATTTTGTAAATTTCTTTTTATTCTATGTACGAGTATATTCATTTAACATGTCTTTTTTCAGTTTTGAATGCTGTTTTTGCTTAAATCATGTTTTTGTTATGTATTTATATATGAAATATATGACCTTAGCCAATTACAACCATTATAAGATGAACCGTATTTTTTTGTTTATTTATTCATGCGAGTTTATTTATTTTCACATATTTATTACAGCAATTTACAAGTAATTATTCATACAACAAATTTATTAAGTGATAAAAGTAAACGTTTAATTTTTTTATTTTTGAATGCTGTTTTTGCTTAAATCATGTTTTTTTAATGTTTTTATATATTAAATATATGACCTTAGCCAATTACAACCGTTATAAGATGAACCGTATTTTTTATTTATTTATTCATGCGAGTTTATTTATTTTTATATATTTATTACAGCAATTTACAAGTAATTATTCATACAACAAATTTATTAAGTGGTAAAAGTAAACGTATGATTTTTTTATTTTTGCTGTTGGTTCATCTAAACTGCCTAACTAGGGATAGCTTCCCCGTTTTAAGGCAGTAAATTATGTATTTTATAATAACATTAAAAAATAATTAGGATTTTATCATTATGTGTGCTTTTCCAGTTTTAAAATTAAACAATAAATATCCAGAGAAAACATAAATAATACCAAAATCTCTATATCCTAAGTCTTAAGTCATTACTGGTAAAACAAGAAACCAGCTTACGTCCTTCTACATTGGACAACAATTTCTCTGACTCCCTCCGACCAATATGGATTAAAAATGCAGTCAACACCTTCCTCAGCCTGGCAATCCCACCACATTTCCATGAGTAGGTTCATATATATTACAAAAAAAAACGTATCCTTTATTATATGAAGCCAAGACCCTTGTGTAGAATTGGGATACAACATATTTTTTTAAAGAAATATTTGCGTTCTTATGATATACCAAAGTATTTAGTTTTGAGAGCCATTTTCAACGATTTGTAAATAACTCGCTATTAGAAAATGGGGATCAAATTGGGGTAGAGAGGGATTCGAACCATGGACCTTGAACCGTGAGTCCGAGACACTAGCTACGGGACCAAAACTCAATAGAAAAGTCGAAGCACGTACATTATTAAATAATAGCAAAAATTATAATTAAAAAATATTATGCATATGAGCATATATTTTGATTGACATCTGGACAACACTCTTAATAGTTTATAAATCAATGCAACATCTGACAGCAGTCTCATGCAATGGTCTCTTTTCTTAGAGAAAATCCAAACTTGTACACTTCTCCTGAAAATGGCCATTGTTACAAGAATCTGGACGAAAATAACATAAAACTATGTAGCAAAAACAAACAACGGCAATGCAATAATGGTAAACAATATATTTTTAAACACGATCAACAAATAAGACTTCGTTTGTTGCAACAGAGAGGGAAAACATTTTTGAGATGGGAATATGGAAGTCTAAGCATTTACAAGGCTTAAGACCTGTCATTGTGTGTAGTTACTTCAGACACTGTAAAATTCACCATTTTGCCTATGTTTGAACATCCATATTTCTTCAACTCTTCCATCTGTTGATTTAATATTTTTTATTTTATTGTATTTTGTTTAATCAACTTTTTTAAATATTCTTACTGTACATTAGCGGGCTTGATGTCAAATTGCAATTTCTTCCAGCCAACCAAAAAAAAAAATATTTTTATAATTTAAGTTGTTTAACATATTCAACAGAAAATAAAAAAGCTAAAAACGTATAAAAATAGAATTAACTAGATTTGCATATAAATTACCATAAATCAATACTAACACTTAATGTGAAGAAGGAAAAAAGAGGAGGACGAGAGATTACGGAAAAGAAAGGAGATGTTTCTTCAGACGTGATTTAAACATAGCTACTGTAGTAACATCTTTGATGTTGGATGAGAGATGATTTCACAGTCGAGCCGCATGGAGAATATATGATTTAGAGAAGAAAGAGGAATTGTGGATGGGTATTAAGAGAGTGCTTTGAAAATTAGAACGAAGAGGTAAACCATGAACTGTTAAACGTTGAAATTTTTCACGAAGGTATATAAGAGCGTTTGGACTACAAAATACATTGAACAGAAGTGATTGGGAGTGATAGTCTCTCCCCTGTCTAATTTTGAACCAATATTTTAGTGAGAAAGAGATTTCAATGAAGTTAAGAAGCTGAAACCTTTATTGTTGTGAAAAAAATGATCTGAATTAATTATTTCACTCACTAGACAACGTCTGGAATAAATTTTCCAGATTTTTTAAAAATTCTTTTTAGACCAGTTGGTTTAATGACAATATTTTGATCTTATACAAATGTTTGGACAAACTTTTAAACAATTTCAAAATGTTGTACTACGCTTAGTAATGAGTTCATTATCACCAATGTTTTAAGTATGTCTAAAAACTTGCAGACTGGCTGAATTTCCTCTCTAGGGAGTTATGTAGATCTAAATTTGTTGCAACACACAGGGAAAACATTTTTGAGAAGGGAATATGGAAATCTAGGCATTTGCAGGGCTTATGACTTTTCATTGGCTGGTTTAAATGGCCACTTTACACACTATGTAACATTCACCATTCTGCCTATGTTTGAACATCTAAATTTTCACCACTCTTCCATCTGTTCATTTTTGTGAAATGAGAGAGCTAAAACCTTTATCAAGTTCAGTGCCGAAATACGGCGTTTATTGGCAAACAATAAAAGTAAATACAAGCAATACAAAAATAAAACAAAATAAGTATTTGACATCGAATTGCATTGCAAGAAAAAATCATAGCAGCTTCACTAGATACAAAAATACTTATTTTAAAGCTACATTTATAATTTTAATAAAAATTAAAGTACTACATTGTAATAAAAATAAAGAAATAACAAAAATAGTACACTAAAAACATTTATGAACAACTTTAAAAAATTAAAACAATGATAAAAAAAAGATAAAAATTAAACATAAGATATAAAAGAATATATGATAAAAAATTAATAAAATTAAATTTAAATTAATGAATTATATCATGTGGGTGATTTTCATCCGGCTATCAATTCGGCTAAAATCTCACCCACATGATAAAAGTTTCGGCTCTTTTACTTGACAAAAGTGAACAGACGGAAGAGTTGTGGAAATGTGGATGCTGAAACATAAGCAGAATGGTGAATTTTACACGGTGTGTAAAATGGCCACTTAAACCAGCCAATAACAGGTCAAAAGCCCTGTAAATGCCTAGACTTCCATATTCCCTTCTAAAAAATGTTTTCCCCCTCTGTTGCAACAAATTAAGATTTTTTTATTTTTTATTATAATATCAATATAGTTATGATCGTGATATAACATGTCGAATAATATCGAGTATCTGTAAGCACCTTATGTAAGTTTTGCCGTGTTTCTGATAAAAAGGTGCATTTTTGCCATCTGGAAACAATGAATAACGCAGGCTGCAAACTTGACCCAGTAACATTGACTGCGATTTTCTATTCGTTAATATTAACATAAATTGTTGTAAAACTTCTGTTGTACAAATAATTACGTACACAACGAATAATTAGTTGTACGTTCCGTGTTATAGTGGAGTACGTATTACCTGCTGTGCGATTTTTTAAAAAATAACAGAAGAGTACTTCCGCATACAATATAATAGCAAAAGAATATTTAATATAAATTGATTAAAACAGAGACAAAAAATATTGATGAGAATGAATATTTAAGACTAGGGATTAACACGGCTATGGCAGGGCTCTTAACTTCACCAAGGTCAGAAGTAAACGCACTCCCTCCACTTACCCGAAAACCGTTGAAAAGACCGAGGGCCTTCCTATTCGCTTCGCTCATACTTAAGAACATTTTGCTGTCACAAATTAAGCGATTTATTTAATTTTAAATTGCAGTAAAAATAAAACATGATTTTAATGTAATTCTTCTGCTGTCATTGCTACTTTCACGGTGAGTTTGGCGAATCATATGGAGGGCCTTTTTTCATTGATTCATTTATTTATTTTTAGTTACATTGAGAACATTACAGAGTATTCAATTAATTCAAAACACATTACAAAATATACATATCAGATTTATTAAATAGAAAACAGAAAAAAAATGTAAATTGTCATGTAAAATTGACAAACTTATTACAATTTGGGTATTGCCCTCCTAAGAGTAATCCCACTGTCATGAAATATATCGACATCCGAGGCGATACGATTGAATAACACGATTGCTCTACCTACCGGCATAACCATTGGCAGGTTGGTTCTGCATCGTGGTAGGTATGTCTGTTGTCTTATTTACTTATGTCGGATATCGTCATTCTTACTCCATGACTAAATTTAACGACATCAATTAAATTTATTATTACTATTTAAGCTGTGTGCAACTTGATAAACTTGAATGACTTCAGAATACATCCATAAGGTATATTTTTGCTCATAGGAAATATGACCACATTTCTGATTATCGTAGGCAACCGAAATGGCTCAAAGTTAGTCAGCAGAGAGACTATAAATCCCTCTCACTTCTGTTTAATGTACTTCATAGTCCTAACGCTTCTATACATCTCCGTGAAAAATTTCAACGCTTCTCAGTTCATGGTTTACCTGTTCATTCCTATTCTCAAAGCACTCTCTTAATACCCATCCACAACTCCTCTTTCTTCTCTACTACATAAAGTGTCTACGCGGCTCGACTGTGGAATCATCTCTCATACACCATCAAAGTTGTTACTACGGTATCTCTGTTTAAATCACGTCTGAAGAAACATCTCCTTTCTCTTCCTTAATCTCTCCTCCTTTCCTGTTTCCTCTTTTTCCTTTTTTTCTTTTGAGTAATGGCATTGAATTAAAATTATTTATACACAAATAAATTTATTTCTATTTTAATATATCTTAAGCTCTTATATTTTTATTTTCTATTGAAAATGTATAATAACTTGAATCATAAATGTAATACTTTAATTTTATTGGTTGGTTGGAAGAAATTACAATTTGGCAATAAGCCCGCCAACGTACAATAAGGATTATGTACAAAAAAAAGATAATTTTTTTAAAAATTAAAAAATTCCTAACTCTCAAAAAGTAACCAAAAGATTTATATGGTTTCAGAATCACGCAATTAAGAGCGCTTATTTTAAAGTTTTTGACTTCTTCAAGTTAATAGGCGGCCTCCGTGGTGTAGTGGTTAAGACGTATGACTCACGCACGGGAGGTTTCAGGTTCAATTTCCAGTGGGAACACAAAAAAATAAATGTGTTTTTTTTTCAAGCCTGTGTGTTCTGTGCTGTAATTCACCATTGTAATTGGGCCGAGCTTTCCAGCTTGTGTGTCAAAAAGTATTTTAACCTAATATGTTAATTATATGTGCAACACCATTTTCCTTTTAAGGAAAAGGACATTACAAATAATATTTGTAATGATTCAGTTCCCGTATTCTGTCAAAAGTGTTTTCTGGCTTTAGTTCAAATGAATTAAGCAAACTAAGCATTAATTTAGTTCATAACCGGAGACATTAGAATTCTTGGATAAAATATGATTGCTCAACTATTCGACCAAATCCCTAAAAGACAAGAGCTCCACAGATACCGATTACCGCTTATGGAGTATCCCTGAGAGTTTCCTACTTCTGAGGTAAGGGATAAAATCATGGGGTCATTCAACCAGAACCAACATCAAAATGATGCAGGATCTACAGTATTCCATTATTAAGAATGTTGTACCATTAGAATTATTCAATCAAAGAGATAACAAAAGACTCCTTTATAAATCATTTAAAATTCAGCCAGTACAAGAAATTTTGTGATTTTGCATCATTTTAAAGCTGAATAATTCTAATATTTTTTTAAATTATCAAAATCATAATCACAACACTTGTTTTATTTATAATGATGGTTTAGCGATCCCCAAAATCAGTAACTAATTTGACAATATAACATTAAATTAATTTTTTTGTTTGTTTATTATTAAAGAAATGTTTTCGATTTTAAAATTTACGCCAATATTTCATTTTGAGGGCCACTTTCAACGAGCTTTAAATAACTCATTAAAAGAAAATGGGTATCAATTTGGGGTACAGTGGGATTCGGCACCACGGACCTTTGGTCCGTGAGTCCGAGACACTAGCCACAGGACCACAACCCGATAAATATATTAATATTGTACCTTACATTTTTTATTTCATTCCTACTGACCTTGGATTTAATAATATGCATATGTCACAAGAATAAAATTAGAAATTGGCTTCTTAATCAAGAGTTTTTATATAGATTGTCTATAAATAACGTGTTCAAATTTGATTTATATGTATTTTGTTTCTTTTTATGTAATAAGTATTTGTTTTACTTATATATTGTTTGCTTTTTTTTATTGAGCGTATACAACTCGTTTTTATTTTGACTGTCATTGTTTGTGTAAAGATATAAATTTTTAAGTAATATTAATATTTCTGTAAATAAACTTCACCAATAAGCCGCCACCAAAAGTGGCTTGGTGAGGTTTTTGTATTTATTAAATGTATTCCTTGTTTATGTATCTTTATTTTTATTCATGTGTACTTTTTAATTAAATAAATAAATAATAATAAAGGAAATAATAATAACCCATGAGCTAGCTAACCGAGTAAATAATCTGGAATTTATACCATTCGTAATCAAATCTGGATTTCCGCCTGATCTAGTAACATCTATCAGGCCGTCTAACATTACTCTCTTTCCTCGTTCAGGAAGGGAACAGGTGAAAATTTTGAGGAATTGTGGACGTTTAAACATAGGCAGATTGGTGAATGTAACACAGTGTGTAAAATGGCCTCCTAAACTAGTTAATGATTGGTCATTAGCCCCGTAGATGCCTAGCCCTGTAATGTTCTATACACGTGTTCGTAATGACTTAAAAAGTTTTAAGTGATTATTTATAATACGCTACCTAAATATTTGCAAAAGAACAGGTATGTTAATGCAGGTATTTACATGTTTATTTATCAAATTTTAAATCAATAAGTGGTCGGCACCATATTCCGACCCAAATAGGTATTTATATGAATTTCAATTGAGCTGTTTTATAAAAGATATGTTTAAAAATAAACAAAGTTTCTGAGATACCTCATTTAAAATAATTAAATAATGCTTGCACATATTTTTCCTAATTGATCGTAATGGGCCTGCCCCACACTCGGCGAGCTGAACACTTTATTTTATTTTTGGAAATATAAAAACAAAAATTTCGTGACCATTTTTTCGCCTTGTTAGGGCATTTTCAATATAAATATTTTATAAAAATAAATTTATGTTTAAGTAAATAAATTGTTCATTAAATTTAAAATATATATTAAAACTAAAAAGAACAACAACCTAATATAATATTATTGATATTATTTCCACAAAAATTGTCAAAAGATATAAAACTATGAAGCTTCGTGAATAATCTCATGATACACACATGTATCTCAATAAATACTTACTTTGTTATAATTTTTTTCGAAATTCAAATATAAATACCTAAATTCCCCATTACCTATTAAACACTTAGCCTTATATATATATATATATATATATATATATATATATATATATATATATATATTGTTGGATAATTTATATAGCGCCATTTTTGTGAAAATCACCTCAAGGGCGCTGTACAGTTAATAAATATCCCAATACGTCTTGCAGCTACAGAGCGCATGGACGGTTGGGATTCTAGTTCCTCGTTTTCAATTAAGATCAATAAAAAAATATAACAGATAGGAGCTAGATTACAGAACGTCCTGCAGCTACAGAGTGCATAGACAGTTAGAAATTCAGCCCCCATTTACACATTTTAAAAATTGACAAATAAGTTCATTGTATTAATGATATTTAAAAAAAAAAAATATGAGTAATAAAAAGAAGTGAGATTACAACACGTCTTGCAGCTACTAAGCGTATAGACAATTGGGATATCTAGACCCCATTTACAAAATTTAGGTTTTTTTAAGTTGATATATGAAAGCTAGATAGCCATCATCGTGCAGCTACAAAGCGCATGGACGAGTGGAATTCCAGCAAAGTTTAAATGATATCAATAAATTTACAAAAAAAATAGAGCATAGTAGTAAGTTTGTCAAGTGTTCATGCCAAGAAGTAAGCAATAAAAAACTAAATAAACAAAACACTGTTTCAACTCCGTGGTTAACAAAGGGAGATAGATGTCCGAAGAGAAGCTTTTGTAGGCAGCAGGTAGATAGCGTCGCCATGTGGCCCACTGGCAACTTGATAATTTCTGGAAACGCACGTGTGTAGTTACTGGGAGATTCTGCCTATTGTTACAACGACTTGGTATCCATTTTGGTCCGTATTATTTCGTTTTATGAGACGCAACATTCCTGTTCAATTCACTTTTTTACATGGATATTACACGAACGCGCGTATGAGCGGTTTGATTGATCATTTTGTATGTTATAAGAAGGTTAGAAGGAAGATTTATCAATAAATGTCAGTTCACTTTTAGCTGCACTGTTGTAATTTATTAATTATGGGTGTAGCCTTACCCTTAACTATAGATTTTTTCCACAATTATGATTAATCTACATGCTATGGTTAATAAGGTTAATTTTATTTTTTACTTAAGTACCTTGAATTATATAACTTTATAAGGACATTCAATCCATCGAATTTTCACATTCGTTTGAAAATGCCCTAACAAGGCGAAACAATCGTTAATTCTTGTTATTATATTTGTAAAAATAAAATAAAATGATCAGTGAACTCAAATCAGTATTTGATTTCTTTTATTATAAGTTTGGATATAGATTTCTGCAAAATAAACACCAAATCAATCAATATTTACATTAATATTTAGTATTAACATATTTTCGTATTACCAAAAAGTTCGATGGGGATAAATAATATCAAGGACATGCGAGTATATCTTGAATAGAATTTTAAAAAATATAATTTAAATATTGTGGGTAGTGTCGCGGACTCCGGATCAGGGGGTCTGAAGTTCGAACCCCGCTCTACCACAACTTTTTTCCTATTTTCAAATACGTTTTTTTTCGACATGCGAAAAAATGCAGGGAAAATTAAATATTCCGGTTAGTCATAAAAATGCCAAAGATTGTTTTTTTTCTTGAAAAAATTACTAGATACTAGATAAGTGAGTTTCTAGATACTCCACCCTGACGCTGCAAATAAATAAAAAAATAAATACAACCTTCGGTCAAAGAGGATTGGCCTACTACTCGGTTAAAGTGTACAATCTACTTCCATTATCCATAAGGACAATTAGTAAGTTCTCACAATATAAAATTGCTATTAAGAAATGGATAGTGGAGGTGGGTTGCGCACGGATCGATGAGTGGATCAAGCCAAATAGGTCAAATGTGTGTACTGTTTGTGAAATTTGTTCAATTGGTCCATATAAATTGGTTATGTTTTTTATGATTATTTTAGTTTTTTATTGTTTATTATGTTAATGATAATTAGGTTAGTCAGATTAATTACGTTTTTCTTTATTGTTATTATTATGTTAACATTGTTAAATAGCTAATCTTAGGCATGTTTTACATTTTGTAAAATGTTTCCCTCGGCACGGGACACCCCAGTGAGGGAACATTATTATGTACAAAAAAGAATACAAACCATGTAAAAGTACAAATAAATGAATAAATAAATCAATAAATAAATAAATAAATAAAGAAAAAAGAAAAACATAAAGAAGTGTATTATTTATAGCAATATTATTATAATTGGAAAATACTGATATTTTTTTGAGAAGCTGATTATAAAAATATTTGATTACGAAGAAAAAACAATACGAAACACGTAAGATAATACATTAGAAAACACCAATATATAAGTGTATTTCGTAATAATGAGATTATTTTGCACTAACGTAATAAAGATCAAATCGATAAATAAAAAAAATAATTATGATGAATATTCATTTTTAAAAATACAAATCAAGTAATTACTTTATATTTGTAAATTGATTCTGATTATATAAACTAAATACATTTTTCAGCAGATACGGAAATTTTATGTTTATTTATTTATTAACGGACATTGTCCATGTATACAATTTATAAGGTTTAAATAAAAGAATAGTTTAAAACATTTTTAAAAAAGGAAAAGAAGCATTGACAAACATAAGGGACATCGAGACAAGATCTGGACTATTTATTTAGTGCTCGTTTAAATCGTTGTAAACTTAAACCAAAAAATTCCAGATCTTGTCTTGAGTTAACAATACGACAAAGACGGGTCATTGGAGAATTAAGGCCATAGTTTGTTCTATGCTGATCGATGAACAGTACTTTGGTGTTTCTCAATCTACGAGTTGGAATATTGAATTTTACTTGTTCCAGTAATGATGAAACATCGATTATACCATTTAGTATGCCGAACATATATATGGAGTCAATATTAGTTCTACATTTTTGTAGACTAGAAATATTTAACATTGACTCTATTTCAGCATAAAAATAATTATCTCTCTCTAGTCCAAGCATCCACGCTATTTTTCGAAGCAAACGATGTTGGACTGATTCAATGTAATTTATGCGATTGACATAGAATGGAGACCAGACCACGGAGGCATATTCTAGAAGAGGGCGAACAGTTGAGCAATAAAGAGTTTTGATTGTACGGATATAAGTAAAATCAGAGGATATTCTGTTAATAAAGCCAAGTAATTTCAATGATTTATTTACTGTATTAGCTTTATGCTCGTTGTAAATATGAAAACAAAATAGAAATTTCTAGACATTTTTAGAACTCAAGACCTGTCATTGTCTGGATAAAGTCCACCTTCACTTCACACACCGCGTAACCACCGTTTTTTATGTGTTTGAACATCCACATACCTTCGATTCTTCCATCTGCTTATTTCTGTTAATTAATATAGTTTTTACTTACTTAAACCTAATTTAGAAGACAACAGCAGCCTATAATCGTTATAAAAACATTTGTCATCTTACATAGCCAGCCAATGACAAGGTATAAGCTCTTTAAATGCCTAAACTTCCGTTTTCCCGTCTCTGCTCCAGAATATCTAAGGGAACTCTGCATTCCAGAAGAACTAGCTGACAGAGGTCTTACGCTTAGATCAGCTACATCTACGTTGAATGAAAAAGTTATTATACCTCTACGCAAACAGCGCACTAAATTCGGCGAACGTGCATTTGCGGTCGCAGGCCCTACGGCATGGAATGCTCTCCCAGCAGAGGTCCGAAACTGTGAGAGTGAGGTGATGTTTTGGAAGAAACTTAAAACCCACTTGTTCTCTAAATCATTTGAATAAATTCTTGGCATGTGGTGAAAAAGTAATATGAAAAGGTACATTATTTTTCTTAAATTCAAAAAGTTAAAATTAAATTTATGTAAAGTTCATATTTTTTATTAAATTTATGTCTTATTGTTGTTACTTTGTAAAGCGCCCTTGAGGTATTTTATTACGAAAATGGCGCTATATAAGTTATCAATAATTATTATTACTATAATCTTGATAACTCATTAAGGGGTGGAATACAATCCTTGTTCACAAACATTAGAACACACTCAAATAAAATTAAATAAAAATTGAACGATTATTGAAGGCATACTTTGACCTTAAATTTCAGAAAAATACAATAAAATTTGTGTGATGTAAAATACTTATATTTCTTCTTAAAAGCCTTTTTATAACTTAATTTCATGTTCAATTTGATTTTTTTACAACAAATACACAAATACCTAGCCTTTTATTTAAAATGGTGTTTTTACACAGAGTAAGACAGATCATCTTACCATCATGTAACAAAAATTATCAAGATACGCTGCGATTTGTGTAACAATGCAGTGCCCTATGCACCATTCGGTGCGGAAAGAAAATGATGATGATGATTACTTCATCTTTATTTGAGTACAAATGTACTTAAGTCTAAATTTCACGGGGCGTAATCTGCCGGTTGAAAATTATATTTTTTTAAATTATATAATTATTGGGTATAGTTTTTATCAGGAATACCTTTGAAAATGTGTTTGGCACAAATATTCATTTACATTTATTTTTTGTGTCTCCATTTAAAAAAAACGGCGTTTTAAAATAGCAAAAACGTAGAAACTCCGTACTGTTTATCAGACTACAGCCTTAAGGTAGATAAAATAAATGTGACTTGAAAACAGACGCAGTAGAAACATCTCTAACGATGGACTGGAGAGAAAAATTATTCACATAAATACATTTTAAAAAGTTATTTTGCAAATAAATATTGCAAAATGTGGAACTATAAAAATAATTTTATGTGTTGCATTACCATATAAATACATAATTATATACGATGAAGAAACGCGTCATTTTTTGCTGTTTGCCGGTGCCCGAGATCCTAATCAAGCTAGGCCCGAAGCACAGATCAACAAAGAGCAACGATAAAAAGAAGCCCGGAGGGCCGATTACACGACGCCCGAATGGCTGAATTTTTTAGTAAGTTTTCAGTATTTTTTATCTTGAAATGGTGCTCACAGTGGTGCATAGGGCCCTGCATTGGTAAACCGAATGCGGAGTATTTCGTCCATTTGTTATACAAAGATAAGGTGGTCAGCCTTACTCGTGACATGCTACTCCAGGAACAATAAAATATTGCAGTTTAAACTTCTTTTAAAATGAATATCTCACGATGACCCTACCAGGGATCGAACCCAGGACTTTTAGAACATATTTTCATTCAATTTCCTTATCAAGATTTTTAGCAATCTGAATAAAAACTCTTTAAAAAATCAGTAATTCGGCCTTTTAAATATGTGTATGTATTTATATTGCCTTGCACCGTTTCTTTTTATAATCCTCATGGACTTCATTCAAAGGAAGTCAATTCCACTTGATCGAGGAATATTTATCTCCACAAAAAACTCTGCGATCTAGAGTATGCCGATGATGCGGTTATAATTGACGATTCTGTCGGGGGTCTTCAGGTCACTGTAGATGGCCTGAATAGGTACTCCGCATGCATGGCTTTAAAAAAAATATATTGCAAAAACCCCCGTTCTGTGTAACACTTTATGCCTCGATGCCCGAAATTCCATAAATCTGTCAAACTAAATCATCGAAAGGGTCGAGAGTTTCAAATACCTGGGAGTATATGTTACGGAAATGGCAGCTTTCAAAAAAACTGGGAGTGCAGCTGGGTAGCAGGCGCCACATTCAACAGTATAAAGGGTATCTGGAGATTGGATTTACTCAGTGAAAACCAAATGCCGCCTATATAACGCCTGCATAACACCTATTCTCCTATATGGATGCGAATCGTGGCATATCACTAGGGCCCAAAACAGCAAAAAATTGAAATTTGGGAATAGGTGTCTCAGAAGAATCTTGGGTGTGCGGTGGTTTGACTTTGTGCGGAATAAAGTAATCAGAGAACGAACAGCAAACTCCCTTAACCATGCTTGCCTATTTTACAAGGCATCAGGTTCTCGACATCCTGAACGTCCACTGCTGACTGTTCGTCGGCAGTTCATGTCAGAACTTCGGGACGCGAGCCTGACTTTGGAGGACGCACCGGAGCTGACAGCCGACAGAGATGCCTGGAGAATCTTCGTGGACACCATATGCTCCAACTAGGGAGCGGACATGGAATGATGATGATGTATTTATATATACGGACATAAAATACAAAGTTAAAATTGTAATAATACGTGATTTGGCATGGATCAGAAGTATAATGTGTATGGTTAATTGTGTCATTAGATTACGGTAATAATGCATTTGATTACACGCATTATGGAATCACAAACGATAAACAGGTAATTAAATTTGACTTCTTGTCTGCATATCTTATTACACTGATGCCTTTCAAGACAAAAGACAACCAACATATTAAGAAAAAAGTATCGCGGGAAATATTAATTTGGAATGAAAAACGAGTGCATAAGATCATCATCATGATCACCTTCTTACCGCAAGTAATGGTGCATAGGGTAGAATGGCAAAAAAACATTAACAAAACTGAAAATGAATTATTTTCATTACAGAAGAGATAGATATCAATCATATTTACGAAAGAATATTAATTTCCTCAATCGATCAATCCTGATGAAAAAATCCAATACTTTACCCGACAAATATTCGGATAAACTAAAAGTATTATTTTGAATAATTTTATTTATTACAAATATGCATAAAACACGTGAAAACGACAGTTAGCTAGTTAACCTTAAACTATTTGCAATTACTCTTTCCACTGATAAGTATTTTTGAGTTATTGCGTAGTTATCAACTTGAAAAGACAGCCATAAATTTACCGGTGGACCGCAGAGAAAATGCATAAATTCCTTTAAAAAAATTAAATTACGTTTAAATAGAAACGAAATTATGTCATTATCGCTAAAATGTAATATTAGTCGTTTTTTTGTAATGTCCATTTTTTTTTTTTTTTTGACAATCTGACAGATGGAAAAATAATTCAATTTTTAAGTCATGCATTTGCTATTTACAGATGAAATGTTATTCCATCCTGTTTGTTTAAGTTTCCAGCAGTATTTCTACACTTTAAAACGACACAATACAGCATAGTTCAATTCAAATCGGCAGTTGCGTACTGAGCAACGTCTACAAAGAAACTAATGGGTCGAAACGTAAAACTACTCCTTTAAGAGTAGTTTAGTCACCTTCTGTTTGATGCGCGTATGCATTTTCTGGACTATTTTTTATTCTATGCTTTTGATGCATTCTCAAAACTATGCGGTAGAATCTCAGAGTAATATTTTTAGAGGAGCTTTTGCATAGAACAAGGGCGTTCCAAATTATTGGTTTGATTTTAGTTTGGTTTGAAATTTAAAATAAGTTAATTAAAAAATATGCTACCTGGGGACCCTAGACACCCCCCATAGGCCTGGAAAGGTTCATTTAAGTACATTGCTAGAAGATTTTAAATATTTTAATCTGGCTTACGCGAGATTCTTACAATCGTAGATTGTAGATATAAAAAACTTTCCTGCGTGGAATTTACAATAGTTTAATTATGTAAACAAAAATCTATTATTATAAATACTATTTTATTTTTTATTTTTTGTCTCTGTTCTACGTAACAGTTGTAATGTTTTATAAAAAACACGTGTTATAACACGTTGGAAAAACACCTCCACGTAATTTGTATAAATACATTTTAAAACGAGGTGTTTTCTATTTTAACTGTCCGTAATAATTATGTTTTATTTGAAATCATGACGCTCGTAATATATAATAATAAATACTACATTATAAAAAGGGAAAGAGATAAGAAAAACAGTGTGGTAACGAATGAATTTGAATTCCACTTGAGGAAATCATACCGACCTTTTTTAAACGTTAGTTTCATAAGTCAAAAAATATGATTTACTTATCTAAACTACTTTGAATCTTACCTTATTTTAAAAATTTTTTTTTTGCAAATTGGTTAAAAAAACCCTAGGGGATTAAAAAAGGAGATAAATTTTCACGGTCACTTTCATTAATATGTACCGTCTTTTTTGGGTGACCCGATCAAGTTAGATTCGTCCGTCACAGTCAGCTGTACGTATTTAACGTCATTTTCTTGTTCGTCAGATACAAAAGTTCGCCGTCAAATAATTAAATCAACCACTCAATTGGGCGGCTAGGCTGTCCATTAAATACCTCTTTACCATCTCATTTTCGTTTTAAACCACTATTTTTTTTTTCACCGACCGGTTTCAGTGCAAACAAGCTTCTTAGTCAAGGTTTACGTAACTAATGAATTGATTCCTATTTTATTTTTATCATGTTCACTAAATACTACACGTGGACCCAATAAATCAAGTATTAAAAAAAAAATTAAAAACCAAAAAAACAATATTTCTTTTAGTCCTCTCCTGTCTAGCTTCTAAAATATTGATATTAAATTACCACCCTTGTAAGGAAAAAAAAACTTGATTTATTGTTCCACGTGAAGTATTTAGTTAACATGATAAAAATGAAATAGGAATCAATTAATTTGTTACGTAAACCTTGACGAAGAAGCTTGTTTGCTTTGAAACCGGTAGGTGGATTTAAAAAAAAAAAATTGTCGTTAAAAACAAAGTTGTTTCATTTTTTTTATTATAATGAATAACCACAAAGTTAGTGCTTCAAATATAAACTTTACATCTCATTTTCATCTAGTTGTTTTTATTTTTCTTTCCACTGTCCGAAGAAATGCTGACAAGTCCCAAACATTTTTTATACATTTTATCATATATCCATTTATTTGCTAAAAACTTTGCCCAGCTAACAAGGGTACATACCCCATTCCGAACAAGGAAATTACATTGTTATACAAAATAATAATTTACAAGTAAATTTGTTTTAAGGAAAGAACAGACAAATAAAATATAATCTAACGAGTGTACACGTATTCAAGTTTAAACTTGATAAATAAGTAGTTTAGGATTGACTGACTGCTGTTTAAATATGTTTGTTAATTTATAGAAGAGAAAAGAAATGTTTGACTCGATTATTGATTTTTTTAGTTTTTATATTTTTTTATGCTCAATTTTTTAAAAGGGTTTATTATTTTAATTTTTGTTATATTTTATTTTTATATCATAAAATTATACTTCAATAAACAGGCTTGTGTAGCTTTGAAACCGGTCGTTGGGAAAAAAAAGTGGTTAAAAAAGTTGTTTTATATTTATTTTGTTACAATGAAAAACCACAAAGTAAGTGCTTCAAACATTGATTTTAGTGTGAATTTAATATCAATATACATGTGCATATTTTTAAAGTTGTATTTTAAAATACTAAAATGCAAAAAAAGTTTTTTTAAATATTTTTTATTGTTATTATTATATATAACGTATACAGTGCCATTTTTGTAATATAATACCTCAAGAGTATAATATTACAAGCTTTACAAAATCATCATATAAAAAAAAAAATTTAAAAAACTTTTTTGATTTGCAATTTAAGCAAAACAATTTACTTTGTTATCACATGCTATATAAATCCTCTCCTCGGCCACGTGGTGCAATGGTCAGCGCGTTTGGCTACCTTGCAAGAGGTCTCGGGTTCGATTCCCGACATGGTTGACATGAAATATTTTTTTTGTTTTAAAATATTTTTTTACACTAGAATATTTCACTGTGCCTGGACTTGTACCTGAAGCGTAAGACTGTTCATCTTACCTTCATGAAACAAAAATGATCAAGATACACTGCGATTGTTGCACCAATTCAGTTCCCTATGCACCATTAGGTGTGGAAAGGGAATGATGATATAAATATGTGTTAACAAATGTAAACAAAACAATCAAAAGTATCGTAATAAGAGTAGTTTTATTTTGTCAATTTCAGTAATGTTTCATTGCTTCCTGGATACTTATTCCCGTCAAAATACAATTGAGTATAATAAAGTGTTGTTAAATAAACAGCACAGATCGTTAATTTCCGGAAGAAAATTACTATTAAACGTGTTGTATCAGCGAAAATTCGATCCACGAATTTTCAAGCACATAGTCTAGTAATTGATTATGCAAACGCATTGTTTGAATTCATGGTAAGTGTACGTGCGTTCATAAGATACCCACGAATTGGATGGTGCTATGCAAAAATATGCAAAGCCACACCAAAACTAAAATATTTTATGTTTTATTTACATCAGGCGCATTTTTCAAAAATACATTTAATAAAATTGAATATTTAAAAAGTACTTAATAGAACAAAAGGGTGATAAAAATATAATGCTTATTATTGTTTCATATAAAAATTTAACAGAAAAGTGGGATACCAGTACTTCTTCCAACCAACAAAACAATTTATTGATACCGAGACTGCATAGGTTAGGTAACACTTATGGAACGGCTGCAGACATTCTGTCCAATTCTTTACTATCTTATAAGTCCACAATATCAAGTTTATTTGTAGCTGTCGTCCAACTATTATTAACAATTCAATTCCATAAATTAAAAAAATATACTTGTTTTTTATTTTTTACTATTTTATCAAATTGCATTGTAGTATTGGCAAATACGCATTTCATAGATAAATCTTTTTATTTCTTATTTTTTCGTGACAATATATGCTTGCTTGATTATTAATTTAACTTAAAAATGTCTTTCTTGCTTACCGTAACACTTTATTTACAGTTTGTTTTACAGAATTTATTTCATAAGCTTATATCTTTGCATTTTTCGTTTATATGCTTACTGTTTTTTCTTGCATACCTTTTTTTTTATTGATTTTTTTTTTTACTTTATAAAACTTTTTGTTATGTCATTTTTAACTAATCTCACATATTTTTTCTGTATATTCTGTGTTTATTATTTAGTATGATAGCATGTTTTTCATTTTTATTTTTTGTAAATGCCTTTTGAGCGTTAATGAACAAAATAAATACAAATATACTATTTTATTACAGAACACCTTAAATACTATTGCCTTTGTAGAAACAATAACGCAAAAATATTTTCAACAACATTTCTTTAAAAAAATTAAAAAAATAATATTTATATGTATATAGTTGGATAATTAACATAGTGCCATTTTTGTGAAAATCCCCTCAAAGGCGTTGAACAATAAATTAAAATCCCAGCCCGTCTTGCAGGTACAGAGCGCATGGACGGTTGGGACTCTAGTTTCTCGTTTCCAATTAAGATCAATTTCAATTATAACAGATATCAGATTGATAACAGCACGTCTTGCGGCTACAGAGCGTATGGACGGTAAGAAATAAAGCCTCCATTTACACATTTTCAAAATTGACAAAGAAATTTAGTACTGTATGAGTGAAATTTTAAAAACTAAAAAAATAGTAATAATAAAAAGTAGTAAGATTACAACACGTCTTGCAGTTACTAAGTGCATGGATGGTTGGAATTCTAGACCCCATTTACAGAATTCAGGTATTTTATAGTTGTTAACAATTACATATGGAAGCTAGATTACCAAATTTTAATGTAATATTATGAATAGTATATATTTAATTATTAATTAATCAAAATAAAATAAAATTTTAAAAAAGGTTCATGTTCTAAACCAGGCGTTAAAAATACATTGGGATTTTCTCTTAATTTGAATTCCAAAATTTCAAAAAGTAAGTTGGTGTTTATAATAAACTAAACTTATCGGCAATTTATTTGTTATTTAACAATTTATGCATTACTTTTTTTACATCCATGATAATGTGTATTTGAATATATATCAAATACAAATTGTGAATATTAAAAACATATCAATTGTGTCAAAGAAAGCATCCTTTGCGGAGTCAACACATTTTTTCAATACTATCTAATTAGCCACAGTGGTTACGCCACATTTACTATATGTGTTTTACTGGTTAAATTTATTTTCTGCCTACTGGGCCTTGATTAAAATATTGCGATTCTTACTGTGTGTAGGTACTACATATTTGTCACCGGCCTAACATAATAAAACAACAAAAAAAGAACAAAATAACAACCAGACTGCCATCGTGTGTGCATGAGCTTTTGATGTTCTTACCGCTATCGCAATTTAATTATTTTTGCGATTAATATCTCATTTAATCCACTTTGTCGTGAATAAATATATTAATAATAATAATCAAGGAACCACGTCAGGTGCCCCTCCTTCCTGACCACAGGATTTGATCTGATCCTGCCCGGCGCGAGATTAGTTCCGAACAATAAGGTGCCAGAACCCCAATACAAGGTGGGTAATCGCCTTTTAATCGCATATTGTAGTAGGGTTCAGTACAAAGTAAATAAAGATAACGCATTCCGTGACCCAGACTAATTTTGAGAGTTCATCTGCCAACAGGCAAGTGGCGTAATCACAAGTACTGATCTTAATTCGCAACAATACGTTAATAATCTTCGAGCAGTGCTACATTTTGTTTAGTCCAGTTGCGTGGTTTTTGGTAAACGCATCGAAGTATTACAAAAAAAATGTTGAATATCACTCCTCACTTTTTACGATTTTGTGGTTTGACACGTTTTTGCATAACACCATCCAATTATCGTTGCGTACCAAGTGCGTACACGTGTTACATAATGTTTGTTATCATTTCCGAAAGGGTTCGAAGCACGTGTCAATACTCGAAATGTGGATTAGATAAACCTAATTGATAGAAAAATAGGGTCAATTATGGCTGCATAGGCGCGGCGCTTGTACAATTTTACAAATTTTTGATAGGCAGGCATACGAGTGAAACTGCGAAAGTGTAACTTTTCAGGAAAGCAAAAAAGCGTTATAAGAAACCAATTGACATTATCTCCCCTCCACAGTCCCGATTTTTGGCTAACTAGGGAGCACCGATTGGTGCATAGAGAACTGCATTGTATCCCGATCATTTATTTTTTTATTTACGGGGTTATTGTCTTATTTATTAAACAAAACTGTATTTATGTTTATCCCGGACACGGAAAAATAAATGAAAAATAAATTTTTAACGTATTTGTTATTTCAATATTTGAGTATGTCCAAATGTTAGTAGACAAAAGACTGGATTTTACCCCCTCGAGAGTCATTAAGATTAAGAAATTACAACATAAATGGAGAATAATTTCCTTATTTAAGGTATTCTCCATCCCTGTTGTAATTTGTTGATCATAATGACTCCCGAGGGGGTGAAATCCCGTCTTTTGTCTACGAACATTTGGACAAACTCAAATATTGTAATGAAACCAACTGGTCCAAGAAGAAGTTTAAAAATGGAAAAATTGTTTTCAGGTGTTGCCTAGTATGTGAAACAATTCAGTCAGATGAATCTCTTCACAACAATAAAAGTTTCAGCTCTTTAACTTCACTTAAATCAACAAATGGAAGAATTGAAGAAATATAGATGTTCAAACATAGGCAAAATGATGAATGTTACAGTGTGTAAAGTGGCCACTTAAACCAGCCAATGACAGGTCATAAGCCCTGTAAATGCCTTGACTTCCATATTCCCTTATTTAAGGTATTCTCCATCCCTGTTGTTATTTGTTAATCTTAATGACTCCCGAGGGGGTGAAATTCAGTATTTTGTCTACTAACATTTAACTAAAATTCTTTCATCTGTTGATGTTTGTGAAGTCAAAGAGCTGAAACCTTTATTTATGCGGGGAGATTCATCTCATTGAATTATTTCTTATACATTTTTTAAAAAAAAATCAGTACATCTTAATGGACCGGGTGGATTTTTTATCAACAATGTTTTGAGTTTTGTCCAAATTTAAAAAAAAAATTTTTTTTTTTTTCCTTTATTTTTTTACAATAAATTAGTCAATGATTCAAAGCATGTTCACTGTAAATTGCGCAAGCATCGCGAGCAGCTTTAGCAGCTGATTTTCCTCGATTGGACACAAAAAAAAGGAAGTGTCGAAAATGCTCACATTCGTCTACTTGACATTCCATTTTGAATACTTGCAATCAAATAAAATAATTTATGCAACGTAAAAGCAAATAAAATTTAATATATATATATATATATTACTACGTGTTGTTCAGATATTTATTGAAATACATGTTTGTGTATTCGTTTTTATTTTTTATTTTTGCTATTGTTTAATAATTAGCATGCTTCTACTTTCAATTATCTTATTCTTCTTCAGCCTTGTTCTCTCCATTGCTGGATGGCGGCTCCTTCCAAACGTCTTCATTCCTTCCTATCACAGGCCTCCATCATCTACGTTTTACCGGCCAAAGAGGCAATGTCATCGTCCCATCTTTTCTGTGGCCAATTATGTTGTATCCCGACTCAATACAGGGCTCTTGGCCTCAAAGAGTTAGGAAACGTTATAATTTTTTTGAAATATTTATGTATTTGTATAAATAAATAAATTAATTAATCAAAAATAAATACTTCATCTTGTAGAGGAAAATTTTTATTTCGAGCGGCGTATAATGTTTGGTATTTTGTTTTAACTTTGGTGCTCATTTTTAAATTTGGAATTAAATAGACGCAATATTAATATCGATATACGATAAAAAAATATTTGATTTTTAATATCCACAGGAATTGATAGATGTTGAAAAATGTTAAACGAATTAATAAAAGCAAAATTATGTGATGTTTTAGAATTTACTTTTGAATCAAAAGAAAACGTGAAATTTTGAATCATTCAGTACAATATATTAATGGAATTATGTTTTCATAATAATATCTAATTGTTTGATTAATTTTCTTCTTTCCATTGTCTTTAATTAGAGATATTTACAATAAACCGATTACTATCATACAATATTTTGAGCATGTCCAAGACTTTTTTTTTTTTAATATAAATATATTTATTTGGTCTTAAAATACAACAAACATATGAAATTCCTAATGTTGACTGAAATCTTATTATCATTAAACTATATTTTAATTAATAACAGTTGTAAGCTCTCGTATATATATATTATTAAAATTTAAAACATCAACTTTGTGGTCAAACATTTTACCAGATTAGCTTTTTTGACAACTCCATAAAACTCGTGTGTGCCCCAAGGACGACGAAGACCAGGAAGGTCCAGAATGCGATTGATGTGAAATATTCTGCAATTTGTTTAACTATGCAGTTCCCTATGTACCATCAGGTACGGATAAGAGTTTGATGAATATGAAAAAAATCTATTTCAACGGAATGAATAATATAAAGAATAGCACTCTTCGAAGAATACAGATTATATTTGACAGTTTTAGTGACATCGACGTTTAAAAAAAATCATTTAAAGCCAATCAACATTCTTAAGTAAGCCCTGATGTATTGGCATTATTGAGTAATAATCTATACAGTCTTAAAATCTCTTCAATTTACAAAATGCATAATAAACAGAAGGTATATGGCATAATCTAGGCGGAAATGGCAAGTGTGACATCGCGAGTCAGGAGAGACAACACCGCTTGCTTCTTAAATCCTCAGAAGAGTTTTATAATTTCCCACAGCAAAGACAGGATTGGTACGCAAGTTACGGCGAGGTACATTAAAGTTTATCTGAGCAAGAATATCATGGGCATTTATACAGTTAGATATTATTTTTTGCAACAATATCAAACCAGTTAAAATCCTTCTGAAGTCTAAACTAAAGATATGAAAGTACTAGACGATCATAATAGTTAATTATGAGAGTATATGATCCGATTCTAAATATTAAAGATTTTAAACATTTACGTTGCACCGATTCAATCCGCATTACATGAATATTATAATTACTAAATTAATTATTATTTAGTTAATATAACACTGTAACTATTATAGTTTTATGAGATCTGTGTGAGGCATTTTAAATTTATCTCCTGAGTAACTTTTAACACATTACAACAGGAATGAAGAATACTTTCAAGAAGGGAATATGGAAGTCTAGGCATTTACAGGGCTTATGACCTGTCAATGACTGGTTTAAGTGGATACTTTACACTCTGTGTAACATAACTGAGTAACTTTTAAATATATCTACTACTTGTATGTAATGAATTATTGTTTGTTGTGAATTTTTTAGTAATAAATATAAATGTTTATGGAAGCAGACAAAGAGGGAAGGAAGGTAAAGTAGGAACTATAACATGTCTTTTTTCTTTTATGTACTTTTTATTTAATTTTTACAATATTTATTTTTTTGTTCGTTTATTGTTTTTCCCCTCGCCTTCTGTACCCATAATAAATTAATGTTAAATCTGTAATTGGTCTTATTTTTTTAAATTGTTTTCTTGTGCCTTGATTTTGTTAAAAAGACTGTATGATTTCCATAATGAATAAATATGTAAAATCTCTCCGATAAATCAACGCAAGATCATAATTAGTTACCATTATCCCAACTAAAATAGCAGCTCGTTTTGCGCTTCAAAAATCATAAATTTGTATATTTAAACAAAGGTCACCTTACCCAATGGAGTCAAAGGACCTAAGAACTGAAGTTTCAAATGTTTTTTATACGATCAAACCACTCTGCTTAGAAAAACAAACGAAATGTGTGACTTATTTGTATGATTATTTTTTTTTAATTTGTCGGCAACCTGTAATTGCACATGTTTTGACAAAAAAATTGTATACATATAATATTTTTCATACGGTAAACTTAATTTTAGTTTGCAGATTTTTTTATTTTTTTTAGTTTGTTATTTTATTTTATTCAGATAAAAAAATACAACCATACAATATTATTCTAAATACAATTTTTTATATAAATTTAAAACATATATTTACATTAAAGTTTCCTTTTAGGTAAAAGAAAAAGAAAGTCTTTTGTACATAATGGGGTGTGACGTCTTACAGTAATTTGTTCATTTTATTTTTATATTTATTTATTTATTTATTTATATATTTATTCATTCAAAATTACACTCGTTCAAATATAAATGAACTTATTAAGCCTTTTTAGGCTGTGCCTGTCTGTGTCAAGCCATAAAAATTAACAATAAAAAATACATATTAAAATTAATGAGTTTAAATCATAATGACATGTGATGCAATAGAATAACAATCCAGAAAAACTAGGTAACAGTTATAAATAATAAAATTCTAAAGAATACAATGTAAAAAAGATAATCAGCCATAAATATTTAAATGAAAAATATTCAAATTTAGATTAACACATAATCAAATATATTAAATTATAGTATCATTGAAATCAACAAAATAATAGTAAAATATGGTAGTATTGAAAAAAAAAAACACTAGTATCATTGAAATCAATAGAAAAAAATATGCGAGTATATTTTTAGAAAAACAAAATTAAAATAATAATTGAGATGTGGTTTCTAGAAATTCACTGTATACTTTAGTAAGAAATAGAAGTTATAAATAATATGTCAAATGGAGGAAAAAATCAATTGAATAATACAAAAATACATAATGAAAAAATTTGATTGTTAACTTCCTATTATGATACGGGCCCTTAGGGTTTTAAAGATTTAAACGCACTTTGCAATATTTTAAACCCCGAGTGTAAAACTAATTAGCAAATATTGTCGTTTAGAAATGTGGGCATTTTAAGAATTAAGTTTTTTTGAACAACTGGATTTTAAAACGTTTTTTTTGTTTTTTTTTATAATGCCATAATATTTTTATTTTAAATTGTTTATCTTTTACATGTTCAAGATTATGACGGTTTTTCACATTTTTAACTCAAAAATTAGAAATTTACATTCGCTTTGGTGTTACCTTAGAGTAACTGGTAACGTACGCCACTGGTTAATAGAGTCACCCATATGGACATAAACCACTATATGATTATCAACCATGAAGTTAGCTACAGTTTACAGCAATACAACGGATCACAAGTGATTCTCAGGTCGAGAATTGCAATCGCAAACCGGAAGCGTCCGCTACTCGTTTGTTGACTCAAAACAAAACCCAAAAATCGGAACGCATTTGTTCTATGAAATAAAATAAAACAGCTTCGCTAGCGGATTATGACTCTGGGGGCTTTACACTCAAGGCACGATTTTTTCTTTTTATCTGCCACAAATCGTTGGCGTAATTGCGTTGATTTAATTTTGTCTTAACTGATTTATTTGCGTGTTTAAATTATCTAAAGTTATCATTATCGATTTAATTCGTAGATGTTTCAAGAAACACGATGATTCCGGATGATTGATGGGTATTTTATCAAATCAATCATCAATAAATCAAATAAAACAATACAATAAATTCCAATGTATTGTCATGTCGTCATCTTAATTGATACAATGTAATCTTTGTTGATCCACTTTGTTGAAAAGTTTGACAAGGTTAATTGAGACAAAAAATGACAAATTATCAACAATATTATGAGTATGTCCAAATGCATGTAGACAGGCTGGATTTCCTCCCTAGGAAGTTATTAAGATCCACATTGTTTGCAACTGAGAGGGAAAACATTTTGAGAAGGGAATATAGAAGTCTAGGTATTTACAGGGCTTATGACCTATCATTTATTGATTTATTTAACACTTTATATACATACTCGTATACAATTTTTATACATATAAGGGCGGGCATATTGCCTTAAGGTAATTTCTTCCAACCTACCCAAACCGTCCAGTTTGAGAAAATTACAAGTACATGAACATATTGAATCTTACAATTTTATACAAAAATTAAAAACGAAGATTTACAAAATAAAAATATACATAAAATTAACACTATACTATGAAGAGTGGAGAGAGGATGGAAAGGAAAGAAGAAGGATAAAGAAACAATTTAAATATTTAGATAGTGAGTGACATTTCAATTTTGACTTAATTGAAAATAAAGAAGGGGCGTCTCTAACATTAGTGGGTAGATTATTCCACAATCGAGTAGCTACTACTGCGAAAGAAAAGGCAAGAAAATAAGAGGCTAATCACTGGCTGGTTTAAGTGTCCACTTTACACACTGTATAACATTCGCCGTTCTGCCAATGTTTAAACATCGACATTTTAATAACCCTTCCATCATACAATTCAACATAACGGAAAGTGGGACTTTCCGTTATGTTGAACCCCAATCTGATGCAACAAATTTTAATCGATTAATATTCGGGATCGATTTTAAGATTTCAAAAATAATCATTTAAAAACCTCTTCTAAATCTATGTTCATGAATCCAAGGGTTAAATTACAAAAAATACGTCGCACGGATGAACGGCTATCCATAAATGTTTTTTTATTATTTTTTGTAGAGGAGTTTTTTGGTATTATTTTCAATCTATACTCACGTAAAAAGTTTCAAGGGCAGTAACTAGATCTTTCTAGTAAAAAATGGTAACCTTGAACGTATTTCATCTTTTTTACAGAATTTTATTTCACGAAATTAATATCTATAAAAAAGTATTATTGTCAATTGAATCGCTTTTAAAATAAACATTTAAATAAATTCATTACATTATATACTATCATACAGACAATATATTTTTTAAATACAGGTAGTATTTTTGATATTCCGTCGAATATTTATTTCGTGAATGCGAAATTATATACGTTGCTCTGGTTTTTGGGAGATTTTTTTCGTTTCGTTTGTCAGAAAGAAAGTTGAAACGAAAGAAAGAGAATGACGCTTTTTATAACATTCATTCATAGAGGTCATTAGTATAAATGACTTACTACGAAGAATTTGTCGATGGTAACTTAAATACGAACGTAGGGCATAATCGTCGAACTAAATCGACGTACAAACGTTAAGTCGATTGTGTTTCCAAATTTAGTCGGACAGGTTTGTACAAGTTGTAAATCGTCACTCGATCACTAAAATCGACCAACTCGATCTGGAGTCGCAATTGAACAGAGCGCGCGCCGTGCCCACACAAGCCCAAATTGAGACCCCCCCACACGCAGCGCTGTAACGTCACCTCGCAACCCCCTTCGTTAGCGACAAACAATTTCCGGTGGCTGTTAAAACGGGCTATTCAGTCATAGCTTTAGATGTGCTGAAATTATTATGGTTTTGGTACACGAGGCCCTCAAAAGTACACAAATAAGATGTTCATTTACATTCACATAAAAAAGTGGGAGTCGACTAATAAATTCTTTATAGATATTTCAGAATTTTAAGATATTTTTCGTTATTTCTTAAATTTATTATTATGGTAACTTTTAATAACCTGTTAGGGTTAGGTACGGATAGGGTAGGTTTTATCTCGTCTGGTGAGTGTTTTAAATTTGTCCCAAACCATAAGCCCTGTAAATGCCTAAACTTCCATATTCCCTTATTTAAGGTATTCTCCATCCCTGTTGTTATTTGTTAATCTTAATGACTCCTGAGGGGGATAAAATCCAATAATTTTTATACGAACGTTTGGACAAACTCAAATATTGTAATGAAACCAACTGATCCAAGAAAAAGTTCAAAAATTAAAAAAAATGTTTTCAGGCGTTGCCTAGTATTTTAAATAATTCAGTCGGATGAATCTCTTCACAACAATAAAGGTTTCAGCTCTATAACTTCACTAAAATCAACAAATGGAAGAATTGAAGAAATATGGATGTTCAAACATAGGCGAAATGGTGAATGTTACACAGTGTGTAAAGTGGCCACTTAAACCAGCCAATGACAGGTCATAAGCCTTGTTAATGCCTAGACTTTCATATTTCCTTATTTAAGGTATTCTCCATCCCTGTTGTTATTTGTTAATCTTAATGACTCCCGAGGGGGCGAAATCCATTCTTTTGTTTACGAACATTTGGACAAACTCAAATATTGTATTTGTTACTAGACTAGAACGTGAATTGTAAAACTAAAATCCTTAACTACCGAGTAACAAAAAAATACACATTTACTTGAAATTGCAAATTAATAATTGCCATTTGGCAATAAATCCGTCAATATACAAATTTATTTTATGGACAAGAAGTTAAATAAATAAAAATAAAAAATGAATATTTTAAAGTAAAACTTTCTTAATTTTTTTTCTAAGCATTTCGCCATCACAGCCGTGCATTGTTCTCTTACAAATAACCTTCGGTTTTCATTGTCAATTAATGTGTACATATAAATAATTTTATACAATTTATGATATCATATTTACATAATAACAGACGGCGAGTTCTCCGCTTTTTCAATAAGTTTTATTTATTAGCAATTTTATGAATTATTCAAGTATTTTGAATTTGTGTAGGTCTGTTTTCAATTATCTAAAGTTCATTTTACACAGGAAAGAAAATGGTACAAGATCTTGCACGAATACATAAATTGGGTTAAACCTGTGGTCGTAACATTAGAACACATCTTACAATTCAACAAATATTGGAACCAAGATCTGCGCGCGCATATAAAATATGCGCGCACATCCCTAACATGTGATACCGTTAGCTGTCAACTTCAACTGCCAACACGGATTTGTTGTTTCTTCTGCCACTTTGTTTTTATCCTCGGTTTTACAGCTTTCTTTTATTTTCTGGAAATGCTGACTTTCAATAAGAATCCACGTTATTTTGTAAGCTGTCAGTAGTCGCATCATCACAAGATAGCTCGTATTGTCAATTGTGAAACTACCCGTTATTTTTTTTAGAACTAGAACCACCTAAGTACGTACTGCGCATGCTTACGCGCAATTTTTAATCCAAGAAGATGTCCTGCGTAATACTGAATAAACTTCCCTAAGATTTGGCATAATAACTATTGTACTAGAAACTGTACAGGATATTGTGCAAGAGTACCATTTTCTGACCCATATAATACCAGCTATCTAATTTAAAAAAACCTTGAAATCGGTAAGTTAAATTTTTTCGCTCTATTTTATTGCTTTTTTTTATCAAAAAACTGTTATATTTAGATTCTAACTGAGATACAACAGACGTTTTAAATTCGGGAATTTTTAAAACAATGCTAAAAAACGGAACACAAGTTCTGGTCGAGCGGGGATTAAACATTATCCATTTGATCTGCAGACCGTAACATTACTACTGGACCACAAACAGGCTTAAAGCAATGAACTTGTGTCAAATCTTCGAATAATATTGTCGATGTTTTTCTACAGCAAAGGCAAGCATTAAAAAAGCAGGCGGTATTAACACTCTTGACTTGACATGACACACTTGCCATGTCTGCCTAGATGATGCCATGACTATACGTATTGTACATTCAAATAAATCCTAATAGTCATTTGTTTTTTTTTTTTTAATTCAGTTTCAGCGACAATATGAACTTTAAAACCAGAAGTCGAATGGTGAAACTTAAAGGGTAGCAATTAAAACATATTACTTTAATCTTTTTGATAGTGATAGTTAATAATATAATTTTTTTAAATAGTTGATAATACTGTGTTTCATGTTTCTGATTTTATGTTTTCTTTCTATTTTGGATTGAATTAACTGATATTATGTATTTTCTCAATTTTTTTTTGTGCCGTCTCAAAAGAGTTTTTTTAAAAAACTTCTGGAGCATAATATTTAATTAATCAATTATAAGTTTCATTTATAAGACTTATTTTTTATTAGAATTATAGAAGAGACCGGTCGTTGTCAAAAGAAAATGTATGAAAAAATATCACCATAAACCTTTGAAAGGGGGGGATATTATATCAAAATTGTGACAGGAATGGTTGACTGTACAGAGCTGCTTGTTTTAATAACAATACATGTGCCAGCCAGGATTTGTAGACGGTACCACCTGTTTCATGTACCAACAAGTAAGACATCGTATGTTAAAAATGCTTTTTTTCGTAGGACTTTTTCAATGTACAATACAAAATTTAAAAATATAGATTATACAAACATCACTCTGTCAGATTTAAAATTTAAACTAAAAATGTATTATGTAACTTAGTAGACATTATAATAATAAATATGTACATCTCCCCCCCCCCCTCCTTATCCTCTCTTCAAGCATTTTTGTCCTTTTTTGTCCTTATCCCGCCCAATTTACTGTAACTTAATGTTCTTAAAATTAATATTTAAAAAATCTTTGATTATTGAGTACTTGAAAATAACATTTTTATATGTATAAATTGTTTGTATTTATTTGATATGTAATATATATATTCTTTACTAACTTTGTATACTATGTGGAAATCTGTTATTGGTTCTGAGTTTATACACTATATCTGTTTGTTTACTAAAAATATGTATGTAGAACTGTTGATTTCCCTAATAAAATAAAATAAAAATAAAATAAAAATATGTAAAAAGTTTTTCATAAAAATAATAACTTTTTCATGTAAGTCATAGCACTTACTTTCTTTTGAGAAACAATTGTATTTTGGCTTATTATAATCATTTTCAAAATCGCAATAAATTGTTACACAAAAATTTCATAGATTTATGGAAAAAAAATTTGAAGTAAATTTCAAAAAAAAATAAATACCGGTTTGATTCTTCAGTAAAATCGGCAATTACGTAATTTAAAAAAAAAATGACGTAAAATTTTTACTTTCGTATTTTTAAATCTAAAAATACAAGTTATATTTGTTTGGTTTTATTTTCGATATATTTAATATTTGTTTCAATTTTGTCTATTTACCTCAAATGACGCTTTATTGCTTATATGTGTGTAACTAATGTTGAATACATTTTTTTTTAAATCATCACTATGTTAATGTTACATAGAATCCCAACATTTCGTTTTAAGATTTTTTTATATATATTTTTTTTATTAATGAATTTCATGAAAGGTTGATATATTTTTTTTAAATCTATACATATCTACTTTTACACATCTAGTAAATGTTATCACTGTAACTCTAAAAAAAAAGAGACTAACTCTTGTGCTTGGAGAGTGACTTACACTATTGTTGTTTATTTATAAGAGTTTATATAATTTTTAATACATGAGAAAAAAAAACATAGGATATACAAAGAAAAAACATAAAACAATCATACATTCATACTAATTAAAATTTAATGTAGTTTTTACACGTGTTCAAAAAATTTCTTTAGATTTACTTTAAATTAATTTATTGATATTTTATTTTTAATAGTTTTTAGTTTATTGGGATGTTTATTGTATTTTTTTACACTTTTGAAGACAAAGCTATTTTGACCATGACTTGTGTGGAATTTAGGAATTTAAATATTATGTTGGCATCTGAGTGACTTATCCATCTCAAATTGGCATTAGAGAATGCAATGATAATTTAACGAGATTTTTTAAATTACTGTAATAAACTAAAGTATAAAGGTTTGTCGAAAGAGTGTAAAAGCTATGACTTTATTGAATAATTCTATTATTTTTTTTTTACTTATAAGAGATGGACCGCTTTTTAAAGTTTTTTGTCGATATTTTGTTTATGTTTTTATATGACAACGGCCGGTCAGTTGTGCCCGAGGCTATCGTACAATTCACTTGAAATACTAAAACATAAATTAAAAGAGTGGAAATAATTAAATGGAAAAATAGGTGGACAGAACTTGAGTCCTAACTGATTATCTTACCATTATGAAAAAAAATGAAAATAAAAATATACGCTAATTTTGCTATTGGCCAATCGAGATTCATATTGGATCCGGATAAGGATAAGCAAATATGACGTCTGAAAATAATTTCCTTTTAGATAATATATTATTTATTAAACAATTGCAGTCTGCATTCCTTTGCGGGTTGTTTAACCCATCACGTAATTCAGGCTGTAGATATAACTTAGAAGGTCATGAATAGAAAGCGGATAGCTGCTAAACTTCCTATATGTACAGAAAAATAAATCTAATTACTATTTGCAGAAGCCGTATTCAGCAAGCGATTTGCCGTATTAATGAGTGAATTCCGACTTGGATTTGTACGGCTTTTGAGCAGTAATTGTGTTTTTCATAATAATTGTGTTCATTTTCATGTTAATCGCTGTACGTATCTCAAAAAATATTTTTCGCATGTTTGTTCTGAATACATGAATAAATCTTTTTGTCGTGTTACGTCTTATTTTGCGCGTGTTATTTTTCGGCCTCGTGGTGTAATGGTCAGCGCATTTGCCTACCATGCAAAAGGTCTCGGGTTCGATTCCCGACATGGTTGATATGAAATATTATTTAAAAAGGTGTTTTACACTAGAATATCTCATAGGCCCTGGACTGGTACCTGAAGCGTAAGACTGGTCACCTTACCTTCATGTAACAAAAAATATCGAGATACGCTGCGATTGGTGTACCAATGCAGTGCCCTACGCACCATTAGGTACAGAAAAGGAATGATGATATTTTTCCGTATTGCATTACAGTTTTAATAGAAATATAAAGATTAATTTTAAATATTTTATTACTATTATTATATGAACAAAACACTCGCAATAACTATTTTTGGTTAGTTTTTTATTTATGGAAATCGTACCAAAAAAATATGGATATATATTTATAAGGAGCGCTTTTGCTTTGTTCATATACTTTTCTCCTCGTAGCTTTACGAGTAAATACCTAATACCTTCTTTTTCCCAATTTCAGGCTAAGTGCAAACCATCCTAAGACAAAAATGAAATGTTTTGCAAACTACATTTTTTAATAATTTGTCTGTGCCTACTTTAAAAATGCTCGAGTTATCATCTTTATAAACTTGTAAAAAATCGTATTTTGGCTATCGAATCAAATATCCTAGGTTCGAATCCCACTCTACCACAACTCGATTTCCATTATTCAAGCACTATTTATTTACGGCTTAAAAGAAATGGTCTAAAATTTCAAATATTTGGGGTAATAAAACAAAAAAAAAATCTTTTCTATAAATTATACTAATAATAATACATTTAATCCAGTAAAATGGGTCAATAGTGCAGAGCCAATTGTACTAAATAAAAAAAGCATATTTAATTTTTACATTACAACGTAGAGATAACTTTAAAAATTTAAAAGATAAAAGATTTCCTAAGAAGTTAAAATTAAATACAAAACTCAATACATCAAAGTCAGTATAGCCCTTAAAGTTTTTTTTTTAATGTGATACAAAGTACAGTAAAACTTCAATTTTTATCCGTATTAATGAGTGCCATATTTTATTTCTTTTGTAATAATGCAGCGAATTGGAATCACATTATATTTTTTTTAAATTTATTTCCTGATAACGATCTGGATAATTGGTAATCCGGATAACTGGAGTTCGGATAAACGGAGTTCTACTGCAATTAATTATTTTATAACTTTCCTGTTCAATTGATTATCTTTAAATCATCAAAATAAATTTCACTAAAATATATTGTTATGTGAGAACCAATGTACTGACTTTAGTTTTGTCTAATTTTCAAGAGGCATAGTCTCTCGGTACAAAAGTAATTATATTTTAGTTTCACAAAATTGTACTATTGTAATAAATCTTTATTATTTTATTAGAAACACCTTATAATATTTTTATCTGTTTACTTTCTTATTTTTTTTAAATAGCGCGATTCTGATAGAAAGGCGTTTTTAAATGGTAAAATCGTACGATTTCGTTGCTTTTTATTACAATACAGCCTTAAATCAGTTTTTCAAAAGTATGAGTGATAAGTTTATAAAATGATATCTATTATTTTGACTGTTTTTTGTATTATCATGCTTTATTTTTTATTGTATCGTTTAAAATATTTGTGATTCCGTATGTCCCAGAATGATCTTAAGCAATTTGAGGGAATATAAATTTCATAAATGAGGGGGTATAGAAGCAAACTCAAAAATCTCCACCAAAAACGAAAAATTAGTTAATGATGCCAAAATAAACTATACGTAAAAACCTAAATATTTATAAAATAGCGTAATTTAAAACTGTCTCTAAATCTTGCAAAAACAGATTTCAATTATACTACTTGACACCGCAAACTTAGCATTCTCCATTGAGTTGGTGAAGCATAATTAGAAATCTCACAATTCTTTTTTCATAGTTTTAAGCAAATATCTCAGTAACTTCTTCAATGGAGTTTCTAATAGCCTCATATAATATATGTACATACGTATTTATTTAACATGTATCAACTTTTATCAATTTTGAATTATTGTATTTTTCGGACCATGAGACGCACTTTTTTACTCTGAAAATTCAACCAAAAATCGGGGTACGTCATATGGTCCGATGCTTTTTATCGTCCGCAAAATACGGTAATACTTTGTATCAAAGTTATTCTATCAAGAAATATTTTCCTACAACACATGTTTTCGACCCTTGTTAAATCGATTTTATATATCTTGTACAATCTTAAATGCACTTTTCGCAGACATTTGATTTGATCAAAATCAGTGCAATTAAACATATTTTCTTAACAATTATTATCAATTTAAAAATCAAATGAGTGAAATATGCAAATGGAATATTTGGTAATGGCACGAGATATTATCCAGTAATCGACCCCCAAAATCATAATTATATCACGTAGATTAAAATAAAAAATTCATTATTATATTTAACATATTTAACGTACTAAACAGACTTCATGAACTCGGCAATAGTTATTACCACGTATCTAATATATATAGTGTAGGGAATTGTTCCTATAGAACAAACCTTTTGAACTTTTTCAAAGATGGTGAATGGTAATTACATTTATGTACTAAGCATTTCATAACAAATACATTTTTTTGGTCACTTTGCTCAGCTGTATGATACAGTAATTATGATTTTATTGTTTTATTACTTTAAAATAATTTATTATTTAATTTGTTTATTACATTTATTCTAAAATTGTTTAAACTTTCTACCGAATATGTTGTATAATTTTTAGGTTAATTTTTTTGTATAAATCTTGTATAGTTTTTAGGTTTAATTTTTTTTATAAATCTTGGGTAAAAGGAAATTTATGATTTAAAAAAAAATATTAAGCCAAATATGTGAGTATTATAAATTTTTGTAAAAGGCAAATTCACCGTTTATGTTAATAAAATAAAATAAAAATAAAATGTACATTAGGATAATGAGATTGGTAAAATACATTTTATTGAGTTCCATTGATAACTTAAATAAATTACGATATTGTTTAATTTCAATATTTTTAATGCCCGATTTACTAAATTTAATATTTTTAGTTCATTATAGTTAAATGCCACAGAGCGCTATTCAGAAAATATATACAAGGCGTAAAAACTAAAAAAGAAGTAAATTAACTATGTCTTTGGTGAAAATTTAAAATTCTAAGAAGTATAAAGAGTAGGCGGACGTTTCTCTATTCAAGGTGTTCAAATTTCAGAATTTTTACCCGATAGCAGCCATAGAGTCAAAAACACTCGTCCAGAATTCTGGTTCTTTTGCAAGCTCTGAACTGTATTCTTCATCCGCCCAAACGCAGACAAAGCAGAACAATTGTTTAAAAACGTGTTTTAACTCGGGTAAAAACTATACATGTATGTATATCATACAATTACCTGGTCTCCAGCAAATTTCGTTTCGAACCAATTATTTTAATTGCGTGTTGTATTTTTGCGAACTCCGACTGCGATAAATTAACGTTAAAACAAATTCAGTGAGTTTTTTTAAATATAATTCGAGTAATTCATGCATTTTTGTGAATTTCTTTTATTTTTGCGAACCGGGAATAACAGTGGCACAACTCAAAAAAACTAATTTAAGGAAAGCAGTTTAAGCACACGTCAACGCTATCAGTAAACTAACATCAATTCGCAGAAACAAAAGCACAACGCACAAATCAAAGTGCACTTACTTGTGCCATCTAGTCATAAATATTTTTAAAAATAATAATGGCACAATGATTATTGTGGCACTATTTTTTTTTTTTTCATTTTTATAAAAATTAAAAGTATTTTATTTTATTTTAAGGCCACAATTATTAGTGTCTAACCGATGTTCCGGTTTCGGCCAATAAAACGAGTTTTCGTAAATTTCGGATTCGGCCGAAAAATGGCATAAACTTCGGCTCAGCCAAAACATGCGATTGGGATATGTCAAATTACGTTTGGCTATACTCGGGTGCATCTTACGGCTCGTGACTCTTAAGTTCTCGTGAGTTCTAAGACCTTTCATATTTACATTTTAGTAAAAAAAATTTAAAAAAATATTTATTTTAACAGTGTTTTAATTTATTTAAATACATTTTTACAATAAAAAAATTCACTTGTTTTATTTTTACTGAAACTAAAATCCCACCAAGCCACGTTCTGTAGCTTAATTCCTTGATTTGAAGAAATATGGATGTTTACAGTGTGTAAAGTGGCCACTTATTATTTAAGGTATTCTCCATCCCTGTTGTAAATTGTTAATTCCTTTATGGTAAATAAGTTTAAGTTCCTATGGCGCACATTGAAGAACTGTTACAAATAATATTTTGAGTTTGTCCAAATTTTTGTAGACAAGGACTGAATTCAACTCCCTGGGGAGCTGTTAATATTAACAAAAATTTGGACAAACTCAAAATATTGTTGATAAATCCACCTGCTCCATGAAGAAGTATATAAATTGAAAAAAATAAGATTTTCAGGCGTTGCCTAGTATTTAGGTGAAATAATTCAATTATTTGAATCTCTCCCGCATAAATAAAGGATTCAGCTCTTAAACTTCACAAACATCAACAGATGAAAACATTGAAGAAATACAGATGTTCAAATATGGGCAGAATGGTGAATGTTACACAGAGTGTAAAGTGGCCACTTAAACCTGCCAATGACAGGTCCTTAGCCCTGTAGATGCCTAGACCTGTATATTACCTCCTCTAAAATGTTCTGTATCTCTGTTGCAATATGTAACAAATAAGTTATATGGATGATATAAAAACGGATTATAAAATGTATGCCTTTTAATCAATTGTGTACTAACTAACTACATATTTTTTTATATAATTACATTTACTTTTACATAATTGGACTTTTAACTTAACAATGTTTTATGTATGTCCAAATGCTTACATACAGACTAGATTTCCTCCCTACGAAGTTATTAAGATCTAAATATGTTGCAACACAGAGGAAAACATTTTTGACAAGAAAATACGGTAAAATAAGTCTAGGAAATTACAGGGCCTATGACCTCTCACTGGCTATTTTAAGTGGCCACTTTACACACTAACATTCACAATTCTGCCCGTGTTTAAACGTCCACATTTCCTCAACTTTGCATCTATTGACTTTTGTCAAGTAGAAGAACTAAAACCTTTATCATGCGAGTGAGATTCATCCGGATGAACCAATTCACCTTCTAGGCATCGCCTGAAAACAATTTTACATATCATGACAACGGCATCGTATCAAAGAAAAATAGTCCCCCGGAAATAATTTTCGAAATATTAGTTTCAAAATAGAGAATCTTCATAGTATTTGTAATCAGTAAGCTTGTTTTAGTACTAAAAAACCACGACTGTTTAAAAAGGGAAAATATAATGTACTTTTCTGTACGAAAGAATAAAATGAGGTAAATTACTAGTTTCATCATTCACTTATGCGGGGCTAGAAATATTTTTTTTGAAGGAAAATATAAAGGGTGGTGGGGATTTATGTGTAATATTATTTTTTATTTGAAATTAGATTATTAACCATTACGGATTATTACAGTCATTTTACAAAAATAATATTTCATTTTTTATTCATACTCTGTTGTTGATAATAATATTTTTTACGCCTTTCGAAAAGTTTGTCTGAGTCTTTTATTTAGTTTTATCTGGTAGTTTATTGTAAAATTTCAGTCCCTGATTTGTTAGTCTCGATTGTCATTTCTTGTTTTAAAATGTTGTATGTGATATTGTTCTGATATTTTAGTATTATGTCCATGTTTGTTACAATTTTTAAAAATTACTTTATTTATTTTCCCATAAAAATAAAATATTCGTTTCGCAATTCTAATATAATTTTAAGCTGTGCATAATCGATAATAGCTTATTTGGACGATTCGCCCCTGGTATATAGTATGTATCAGTTGAGGAATTACTAGTTGTTAATTTTTTTTGTTCAACTATCTGAACAAATACGTTAAATTTTCACCCGTTTTGAATCAAAATAGCATTAGTTTTAAAACTTATTCGTGCTTAGTTAGATTTCCAATTAGGTTATAAGATCGTTAGATCTAAAACAAAACCATATCGAGGTTATACTGACAGAATGCATTAAGTCAACAGTCTTTATATATTTCAAATATGTTAAATATAGGTGCAAGATGTTAATTTCAAATTTAATGCCTAGAATAAAGTATGCAAAAATATTATCAGATTGTCGTTCGGGCGTTCAAGCTATAACTGATACTCAGTCGGTAAATCCATTAATTGTAAATATTCAGAGTAAAATTAAGCACCCAATGATGGGATGGGATGATCATTCAAATATGCTGAATAAGATGACATGCTGGTATCGTAGGAAATGAGAGAGCGGATGAACGAGCAAGAGCCGCAACTTGTAAAAGAACGTCACCTTTCTTCTCAGAATTTCCCCTTAGCTTTGCTAAACGCTGTATAAAACAAAATACGCAGCAGCGTTGGAAGGATCATTACCGCGCTTCTTCTACAGGCAAAATCACTAAAATGTTTTTCCCAACGCTGGCTGATGCAGCAAACTTCCGTCATCATCACCAAAGTGTTTTCGAAACGGCCCAAATTTTTACCGGACACGGAGCCATGAGAAGTTACCTATATAGGTTTGAATTAAGGAATGATGACTATTGTCCGTGCGATGATTTTTCTTCACAGAGTATCAAACATCTATTATTTCAGTGCCCATTTTTCAGTTTGCGCCATAATCTTGAAGCATATTGCAGGAAAGATGGGATATCTTTAACAGATATCCACACTGTCGTTAAAAGAAGTTATCACGCGCCATTGTTCTTGGACTTTGCAACAATGGTGATTGGACTCATAAAGGTAATAAACCAAAATAATTGATCGAACATCCCATTTCCAAAATAAACAAAAACGATTTTTCTCCAAATACCTTAGCCTTATTTATGACATGTAAGGCGCTACTAAATACAGGGGTCCAAATATATATAAAAAATAAATAAAATAAAAAAAGAATAAAGTTGACTCTTTCAAAACTTTAAAAAATAAATATTAAATGTGGGAGAAATAATGCGTTGAAAAAAGCTTTAAATGTGATTATGTCGGAACTTGTTTAAATGGCGTAATGCAATCTTTCAGTAAAGCCTCAATATTATGTATTTATTTTCGTTGTATCATACATCGAAGATATATTTATACTTTAAAACACGTGCTAGTCATTTCTTCTTTCAGTTATTACTTAATCAGGCTTACTTTACTTGTAAATAAATCAATTTGAACCGTGTTGTGGTCCCGTGGTAGTATTGTGGACTCACGGACCAAAGGTCCGAGGTTCAAATCCCATTCTACCACAACTCGATTTCCATTTTTCCAGCACAACTTATTTGCGACTTTTAGGAAATGATCTGAAAATTTTAATATTTGAGTAAATAATAAGAACTCAAATATTACTCTTTTGATTTAAAAAAAAATACATATTTATATTAATATATTTTAAGTCAGTAAGTGCCTACTCGCGAAATTTGCCTACCTGTTCGAGAACCGACGTTCGATGAAAAATTTATCCAGAACGTCAGTGACTTAATGAATTGATTTAAAGGTCTAATCATTAATCCTCATAGCAAATTAATTTAGCTCCCCTTTTTACTGCGCATCACCTAATATGCATAATTAAAAAAATAAAAGAAAAATCATGTTAATTTTTTCACGTTTCTCAGCAATATACACAAGTACATATATGGGCACAAAATAATATTTTTAAACTAAAAAAACAGTTATATTATAAATGAATGTATGCTACGATGAAATTCGTTGCACATATTTTTCTTCTAAAGCTAGGGTTTCCTAGGACAGCGGTGCCCGTATTTTAACGGCCGCAGTGAACGGTGATGCAGTAGACAGCCGTCGTAACGTCGACTAGAGAGTGGTTTCATAGGAAAACGGTGTTAAATGGTGTTGATAACACCGTTTTCCTAGAAAACCACACTCTAGTCACCGTTACGACGGCTGTCCACTGCATCACCGTTCACTACGGCCGTTAAAATACGAGCACCGCTGTCCTAGGAAACCCTAGCTTAACTGAAATTTTGAACGTAAAAAAATGCTGGTACTCACATTTAGAAACAGTTTTCCTCCATCCAGTTAACATTTTGAAGAATTTTTTGAACTAATTAAATAAAAAATAACAACAACCACAAAACCTAAGAGAATAATAAAATTCGTAATATAAATAAAATTACTTTCACATTAGCAATTTACCGCTGTTGTTTTATCATACCACATTGTAATTAATGTAAATTTTTGCATGAATCTATCAAACTTTCACTGCACTGCTGAATTTAGTGTTAATTAAATTTTTATTATTTTCAAATATACTGAAAGAACCGTTTGTCACACTATAAAATAAATGTGTTAATTTATAGAAAAAAAAGTTCTTTGCTTTATATACCGAGTTCTCCGATTACAGAAGTCACGCAACTATTAGTTATTGTATTTTTTTATGTTTCATTGAATTATAATTCGTTCAACAAAACGAGTGGCGTGGAAACAACCTGCACGCCGCGAAAGCCAAACGCGGAATGACCCAAGAAACGTCAGTGCTTTGTTTAAATACTCCCGCCAATAAAAACGCAGCCAATCAGAGCTTAGTGTTTTTTTGTAGTTTGAAAATATGTGACAGTTTAAACAACACGTGACAGATTAGATTCCAAGAGGTGTTTGAATTTTTTGGACGTGGTATTATCAAGACATTAGAATTATCTCATTAAGTAAACTAGAGATAGTATTTTTTTATTACGTCGTTCTTCCAATGGTTAACTGTCATGAGGTATTTGTTAACAATTCAAATGAGGCGCTGAGAGCTATTGGAGCTTAAGCGATATTTGACATTAATTTAATCCGTATATGAAGTTAGATGAAAAAAAAACTTCTTGGTGGTATCAAGAGTAATCTTGTTTCAATGATGGCTGGCGGTCTAAAACCCGCAAAGTACGGAAGCCTTTTTTTAGAGTCAATGTTAAAAAACTCTAAAATGATAATTTTGAAAAGACAGTAAATTGACTGATAGATGAATGTGTGGAAAATATCAGTTTTGATATAAATATATATTTTTTCAAATAAATTTATTGGATAAAATAAGTATACATATTTAATAACAGGAAATCTGGATAAAACTAGTAAATAGAAAATGAAAACGGAGTTTTCTCTGTTTAGGATAGTCTCCATCTAACATGGCTCAGCCCGTTCTAAGATGGAGATTTTTTATCTTTTAAAGCATAGGTAGTTTTATACTAATATAATAACAAAAAAAAACTACTTAATTATAAACGCCTAGCTAATCAAATGTAAGAAATTAATAATCGTTTTATACAAATATAAAGTATATATGTGTGCCAAGAATAAATAATATAATTAAGAACTTAAACATAAATAATACATTATAATGTATTTAAAAAAACCAACATAAAGTAATAAAATACATAATAATATAAATAATACGTGTACCAATTATATAAAGTACTACGTTAATTGATCTACATGCATTTTTCAAAAAAATCTCTCGCTACACTATGCATAAGTGCAGTTATTTTTATTTTAAAATTTGTTTTACATTTTGAGTCCTTTATATTTGGCAATGAATCATTAAATATTTTTGGAATAAATCATTAAATATTATGTGGGGATGTTTAAAAAAGGGTTTGTGTGAATCAGCGACAGAAGTATGCGGTATAAGAAAACAAGGTAGAAAGAAAGGTGAAGCCTGGTAGGACGATGGAATAAAAAAAATATGCAAGAAAAGAAGGAAGCATGGTTAAATCTGCTGAAAACTAATAAAGCGGCTGGTAGTTGGTATGCAAAGTTTAAAAAAATATATAATGAATGCAAGAAGAAAGTGAAACAAGGTGTGTGAACGAAAGAAATTGTTAAAAGAAAGAGAGGGAATCAAAATGATCGAGAACTTACAAAAAATTATAAAAATATTCTGAAAAGCAGTAAAAAAATTCAACGTGGATATATGACTGATATTATGCACGATATAATGTTGACCTTTCTCTAGACGCTCAAATTAGTAGAACGATAAGTTCATGGTTCTACCAGCTGAGACAAATAAAATGCATACGCAAAAATTTGCCGGTTGATGCCGCTCGTCAATTAATAAATGCGTTTGTAGTGTCTAGGAGTCGATCATTGTAATGGTATCCATGCAGGTCTACCAATGAACCAAATGACTCACCGACAGTCTGTATTCAATGCTGGAACGAGACTAATTTTCGGAATCTTTAAATTCAGTCAAATCAATCCACTACTTCGGGAATTACACTGGCTATGTTTTCCACAGAGAGTGGAATACAAACTCTGTTGGCTTCTGTATAAATCACTGGAAAACTCCGCTTCGGAATATCTAAGGGAACTATGCATTCCAGATGAACTAGCCAACAGGCATCTTACGATTAGATCAGCTACGTCTACGGCGAAAGAAAAAGTTTTTATACCTCTACGCAACAGCGCACTAAATTCAGTAAGCGCGTATTTGCGGTCGCAGGCCCTATATAAAAAAATGCTGTCCCAGCAGAGGTGCAATGCTGTGTGAGTGAAGTGATGTTTCGGAAAAAACTTAAAACCTTGTTCTCTAAACCATTTGAATAAATCTGTAGCCTGTGCTGACATTTTTTAAAAAAAAAATCAAATTAAAAATTTAAAAACTTCAATTAAATATATTGATCTATATAATCACTTTGTAAAGCACCCTTGAGGTATTACATTACGAAAATGGCGCTTTATAAGTTATCCATAATTATAATAATAACAATAATGATGATAACGATGGTCACGATTCGAGTAAATTTTAAACTTTGTTTGTGAGCGTTTAAATTCAAATAGAATATCGTCACGAATCTTGACGTCACAATTATCAAAGCCAAGCGTGCCGCGTTTTTGTAGGGACGTATTTTTAATTTAAAAAAATTTAAGTATGGTCTAAGGTCTCTGCTGTACCTTGCTTGTAGTGAGTACAACAGGCTACCGGAGTCCTATAGAACATAAAAAAACCTATATAATAATTTTAAAAGTAGGTCTCGTGGTTTAATGGTCAGCGCATTTGCCTACCATGCGAGAAGTCTCGGGTTCGATTCCCGACATGGTTGATATGAAATATTATTTAAAAGGGTGTTTTTACACTAGAATATTTCATAATCCCAGGACTGGTACCTGAAGCGTAAGGCTGATCACCTCACCTTTATGTAACAAAAATGATCAAGGTACGCTGCGATTGGCGTACCAATGCAGTACCCTATGCACCATTAGGTGCGGAAAGGTAATGATGATGATGATTTGAGGAAGTACGTGGAAGGTAAAAATTAGTTTTAAGTTCTTCGTTTACCTCGGATATTTCTTACTCTATGTAAATGTTTATTATTAAATTGCAAAGCGTGGCTCTCGAGGACTTCTACCTTAACCTTTTTTTGGAAGATCCAAGTGAAAATTATTTCTGAAAGTGGAGTCTTCTTCTTGGTTAAGATCGATTAATTTGGTATCAGCTAAAAGCTAACTGCTGAAACTTTGAGTTGCAGCTGTTCTTCCCTCTCCTTGGTGGTCTTCCGGGCAGACGGCCGGGATTTCGTGGGCAATGGTAAAGGGAATTTTGGAGCTGTCCATTAATGGAATTATTGACGTAATTTTTCCATAGTTTATTTACTATGCACTGGGTATCGTAAACCGGTCTAATTTCTTGACTTTGGATTCTGCCTCTTTTGGGTTTCCCTGCTATTGCTTTTAGTACTTTCATCTTTGACGTTCTAAGCAGTTATTTGGTTTTTCAATTTAGTTTTTCGATTTAGTTTTTCTACTTGGTTTTTCGTATTTGTTATTTTATGTCTATCTATCCTCGCCTCTGCTGTATACACCAAGATTTGGTCTGACACACGTTTTATAAATCCGAATTATGTTTCCAATAATAATGTTTATTGTACTATACAACATTTCTTAGGCATCCAGATGTTTACTAACTGGGATGGATATGTTCTCGTCATCACTATGGCAGCATCATCTGCATGGCATGTGATGTTAATGACCTTATCTCCCTTAGTAGACTCACTACTTTTTTATTCTTAAAAGCGTTTTTTTTAATATATTTATTCTGCTTGTGAAAGAAAGGGTTTTACGCGTATATATTGTTGTACTGTATTTAGTTATAAAGGTGCTAAACTTGCTTTGTTTCTTTGTTGTTCTCAATATGTGTTATTTTCTAAATGTTAATATTATTTATGTCCTGAATTAAGTTGTCGTAACTCCTGGGAATGTAATTCAACGTATTTTACTTTGTGTTGTATGATTTATAAATAAATTTAAAAAATAAAATTATGATTTGTTTTATGTACATATTACTACATATTATTACTAATTACTTTATTATTAACATAACTTTTTATAAATATTTTTCTCTCCCAAAATGAGTGTGTTGTAACTTCTGGGAGTAGAATTTTTTTTTCTTGTATGATTTAATAAAAAAAAAAGTTTTGTATGAAAACATTTCTCCACATTATAAATATATAGATTTTTTAAATACAATTAATTTTTCTAAATTCAGTTCATATATTTCTACCATATTCGTAGTATGTGATATTCCCTCATCCTGTTCGGAATATAATCAGAATTCTGTTCGAATTTCTATGACTCAATGGCTACTCTCACATGAAAATTCCCATATACTCGTATATGGAATCGAGTGGAGATAAGCGCGCCTTGAAGTAAAGTGGTTGGCACACTCGCCTATTGTGCTTGAGGTCATGGGTTTGATTCCTAACAAGGTTGCCGTGAAACACAAGTTTCAGAGTAGTTTATTTACTTACTGACAACGCTGATTACCTTATCATTCGCCCAACAAAACATTGATCTAGATACAATGCAACATAAATGATGATCATTGCTATGTATGTAGACATTGCAGACTCAAACATTATTTTTTAATTTTAACCTCATTTTTAAAAACCAAGGAAAAATCGCTGTCCACAAAATAATTCCTAATAATAATGGCCTGTGGACTACACTATTTATTTTTACTTGTTCGTAGCGATCAAAATAAAATAAAAAAATATCTGTTACTCAAAATTATGCTACCAGAACTACACAAAATATTCAGATATATCAAACATTAAAAGAATTATTGGAAAGTAAAAACATATTGAGCATATTTTTAAATGATTTTCCTAACCACAAACAATGGTACATAGGGCACTCCATTAATTTGTGCAGTGTATGGTGAAGATGCTACGAATGACTAATTTATTGTAAAATAATAAAGGAGAAAACATTATTGACTATTTTTTTTTCTGGATTCCCTGTTTTCTTCATTCGGAATAAAACGGACTCAACTTATGTTAACACCATGTCCATAACTAATGTCCAATATATCCATATATGGATAATTTATTTGCTAGTTAGAAGTTAGAAAATTTGGTCATATTGACATAAATTTTTAGCGATACGCGTGGAAAATGCCTATATTTGGTCAAAATTTATATGACGTGTTCCGTAAAACCAACAATATTTGAGTATATCCAAATGTTAATAGACAAAGCTAGATTTCATCTCCGAGGGAATTAAAGATCAACTTTTTACAACAGAGAGGGAAATAATTTATTTTATTTTTTCATTTTATTCATTTTTATTCATTTATTAGTTTATACATACAATGTTACAAAATGGCACAAAAAACACTCTGGCAAATTCTGCTAGTACTAGGAGTAGGCTCAGTATATGAAGGGTCGGCAAGCCAAAAATATTAATACGCCTAATGTTGCAATCGGTTCCTATATGGGCAAATGCCTGTTCTAAGAAACCGATTTGTTGCGACAAATATGGTTTACGAATATTTTTCCTATAAATAACAATATTGAAGAAATAAAAAAAAAACAGTTATAGCCCAAAAGAGAAGAAAAGAAAAAAAAAAGTTTACATCAAATATAAAAATACAATTAAATACACAAATATAAAGCATACATACTTCGTACATACATATACACAAACATACATATATACACACATATACATACATATACATATATATACACACATTCATGCACAATATATATGCACATGCGAAAATACAATAAATTTATATATGATTCAATGGGATAGCATAATATTTAGAAAAATATAGCATAATATTTTAAAAAGAAAGAAATATTTGCGTTCTTATACCTAAACATTTCAGATTTGGCGGCCATTTTTAACTCACTATCAGAAAATGGAAATCAAGTTGGGGTAAAGTGGGGTTCGATCCTCAGACCTCTGATCCTTAAGTTGCAACACTAGCCACGGGACCACAACCCGATTCGAGATTTGAGAACGAAATGCGGAAGTCAAGGCATTTACTGGGCTTTTGTTTTGTCATTGGCCGATTAAATAGCGACTTGACACACCGTGTAACGTTCACGATTCTGTCGATACTTAAACGTCCACATTTCCTCTAATCTTCCTTTTATTGACTTTCGTCAATTAAAATAAACGTGGATATTGAGAAGTTCTTTCAGACATTGCATAGTAAGTAAAATAATTCAGACATATTAATCTCAACCCACAGAATTAAGAATGGTCCAGAAGGCGCGTAGAACCATATTTGAATACGTCGAACTGTGTCCGAAAATTCCCCCACTTTACCCCACATTCGCCGCGCGCATTCTTGAAGTCGCCGCGTAATGTTGTTAGATGGGGAAAAAAATTAATCATAAGGTAAAAAAAAAGCAATTTCTCTCAAACTTTATTGTGCACGCGGAAACATTGATCGACACAACAGAGTAGATAATTATAGGGTCGTTTAATAAGAGTAATTGAACTTAAAATATAAAACAAATTTTATTTGACATAAAACGGATATTTTTATATAGTGTTAAATAATATTTTTTGTTTTAAAGATAATGTCGGTCAAATGTCCACCACGGCGTTGTTTAATCCATGGTCCAATTTATCATTAGTTCTTTTATTAGATGAGCAAAATAGGGTAAGCAATTTTTTTACTCTGGCAACAATAACGAAATATCCATTTTGTTTCCTTTGACAATCTGACAGATAAAAGAATTATTTAATTTTTAAGTAACGCATTTGCTACTTACACATGCATTTGCTAATTACACATGAAATGTGATCCCATCCTGTTTTTTTTAAGATCCCAGCAGTATTTCTACACTTTAAAACGACACAAGATGGTATAGTTAAATTCAAATCGGGAGTTGCGTACTAAGAAACTAATGGCTCATAATGTAAAACTACTATTTTAAGAGTAGTTTTGTTGCCTTCTGTTAGATGCGCGTATGCTGTTTCCGGACTATTCTTAATTCTATGTCTCAACCACATCAATAAAGATTTCAGCTATTTTACTTCACAAAAGTGGAACAGATGGAAGAGTTGCGTAAATGTTAATGTTCAAACATAGGCAGAACGGTGAATGTTACACGAGTAATTACTTAAACTAGGCAATGATAGGATTGCGCAGCAGGATTATACGTCTCGAAACGTAAATATTTTGACATTAATATTAAGTGTTCACGGATGTTCCATTGTGATCGCGAATACGATAAACACCCATGGTGAGAAATCGTTATCACCCCAGATGGCAGTAAAACTTGGTACAAACTTGATTTAAGATTGATGGAAGGTTGAAAAGGAAAATTTGACGCGACAAGTTTTTATCAAAAGTTGCTGGAATATTGTTATGTCAAATTTGAAGAAACAAGTTTTGACTAAACTTGCTGGAATCTTGTAATGACAAGAATGGTATTTCAGAATCCAAAAGTCATATAGTGATGATCAAAACATTGCCATATACATAAAAATATGGAGAGAATTCCTTTTTTATTTTTTTTTATTTAAACTGTTATATTTAATCCCAGGACTTTTCTACCAGACTGATTTTTTTTAGCACCACAACAGGCCGTGAGGCCCAATTACAGCGGTGAATTATAGCACGGTACACTCAGCCTTAAGAAAAATCACATTAAATTTTTGTGTTCTCACCAGGAATCGCACCCAGAACCTTCCATGTGTGAGCCAAATGTCTTAACCACTACACCACAAAGGCCGCCGAATTAAATAAGTGCATGACAAAAATCCGAAAAAGTGGTTAATTCCAAACAACATTCAGATTGGCAATACTATCAAAGTCATAGAAAAATGATATATTTCACCGTTTTTGTCCGTGGGTTTCATGTCATTTATAATGCGCGGTTCTTTAATTACGCATTTATCATTGGACGTTTTTCCGGCGATTTTAAAACTTTTAATATTGTCGAAGTGTTAATACTCAGTTTATAGGATAAACTATTAATATGCCACTGAGGAAAAAACATTAAAAAAGATTTTTTTGTTGCACTGTCACTCGACAAAACCGTCTCGTCAAGAGCTCTTTAAAAGTAAATATGATATTGATATCTCATCCACTGCATAATGATGACAATAGTTTAAACTGATTAATTATTTAATATTACAAACATTATACTATTATTAAATTGTTTTGATTGAATTATGTTTTATTTACAGAACGAAAAGGCTGTTGATAATATATCGATATAATAAACCAATACTTTAACCCCAGAGGCTCTTATACTTCACAAAAGTTAACAGATGGAAGAGTTGAGGAAATGAAGATGTTTAAACATAAGCAGAACGCTTAATGTTACACAGTTTGTAAAGTGGCCACTTCAACCAGCCAATGACAGTTCATAAACCCAGTAAGTACCTTGACTTCCATATTTCTTTCCCAAAATGTTTTCCCTTTGTTGCAACAAATTTTGATTTTAATATCGGATACTTTTTACCATGAGAAATCCCGCTAGTCGAAAAGCTAGTAAGTCATAAAACAGTTTTATTTATTTGTTTCAGAGTTGAGAGACAAAAGAATGCACCGGACTCTGATCTCCAGTCAATTGACATGAATTATTTGACATCACATCATCTGACTTTCTTGACAAAAATAGCCCGTAATTTTTATTATTTATTCAAAATAAATATACTGAGTAAAAATAACAAGACATTTTATTTAACATTAATATTTTTAAGAAGCTTCGTGTTTTTTGTTTCGTTTTTTTTTCTTCTTTTTTTACTCTATTTTTTTGTTTTGTTTTGTATTTGTTTTTGTTTTTTGTTTTTTTGTTTTATTTTTTGTATTTTTTGTTTTTGTTTTTTGTTTTTTTGTTTTATTTTTTGCTCAATAAATCCAAACTTGCATGATGTTTGTTTTTTTGTAAAAAACAAACATCATGCAAGTTTGTTGAATGGTAACTAGGAAGTTTGCTTTAAACTTGCGTCAAGTTTACAGAGTTGCAATCTCAAACTTGGGTCAAGCTTGAACTCTTGATACTTCAAACTTGATACAAGCTTGAGGCAAGTTTAAATTGCTATCTGGGACGTCGCTTATTAGCATGTCGATAGTTAATTGTGATTGAGCTACTGAAAGCAAAGAAAAATAAAACACTTCATAAAAATATTAAGATGGCGACAAAAAGACTGCAAAAACAGTTTCTATTTTGGGAACAATCAGAAGATATGTTGTTAAGGATTTATGCAAAATAATTTACAGCGCAGTTATTGAACCACAGCTGTGTAGCAGCTTATAAATATAATCAAAACAGGAAAATTTTAACAAATTTACTATGTTACAAAACAAAGCTCAAATAATTATTTTGAAAACAAATTGACACACGAAGGTAAAATCGATGTTAAACTCATAGCAAATCCTTGCTGTATATTGAGCCATAATCGTAAGAAAAACGTGAGCGACATTTTTGGCGAATCGTGTTTTTTATTTTTATTTTTTATTTGAAAATTTATTTATTTACCCTTACGGATCATTTATATTCATTTTACAAAAATTATATAAACATTTTTATTCATACTCTGTTGTTCAAAATAATATTTTTTACATCTTTTGAAAAGTTTGTCTGAGTCTTTTGTTTAGTTTTGTCTGATAGTTTACTGAATAGTTTCAGTCCCTGGTTTGTTAGTCTTGATTGTCCTTGTCTTGTTTTAGAAAGTTTTGAATGATATTTTTCTGATATTCTCGTATTATGTCCATGTTGACTACAATTTTTTACAAGTTTTAGTTATTCGTCTACAATTACATTAGTGACTAATTTATGGATAAATTTTAATGATTCTAGTTGAAAGAGTTCAGTTATATTTAATTGCTTAGTTTGTTCAAAAAGTTCTCTAGTTGCAGTTAGATAAGGAAGGTCATATACTAACTTTAAAATTTTATTTTGTTGTCTTTGTAGTCTGTTTATGTCATTTTGATATCCTGTTCCCCATAGTAGTTGCGTATAATATATTTTAATTTTTACATAGGCTTCATACATTAGATTTTTTCCGTTTTTGGAACAAAGTTCCTTATTGCCCCCTGCACAAGTGTCAAATATATCATAGGTCTATAAAATTCACCAGCCACATTTACGGATATTTATTTGTGTTTATTTTATTTAATTAAAGAAAACAATATCCAGTGTAAAAAATAAACCAAAATTCAAGGCCAATTATAGTTTTTTGTGTAATACTCCGCATCATTCCAATCTTTATTTTTTTTCAAAATGTTTTGACATATTATTTTTAAGCTAAGCAAAACAACGTTACCGACGACAATGAAGGCGGTTACGCTAGCTCGCACCACTGTCAGAGTTATAGGCAAAACAGCGTGACCACCTCTATCTTAAAAGTGGAAGGTATTTAAACAATTTGGCTGTCGTTTCAGTATTGGCAGTAACCAACCATTGTTTATCCCATTTACCGAATTATTTAAAAAATATATACATGTAACGAAAATTTGAAAAAACCTTCTCCTACATAATTCACTATTATTTGTCGCTTACGTTGTCCTGCCGATTCTGGCTCGATATACAGATTGATTGCTTGTGTTGATTACATCTGTGCGTTCACAAAACGCACACAAAGGCATTTAAAATCTACAGGGTGGTGATTATAAAAAGTTATATTTTTTATTGTAGTTGCAAGTTATTTGTTTTATGCAAGGATTAATCGAATATTGATATATTTATCTTGAAATTGTAAACAGTATACTTTAAGTTTATTTCACCGAAGATGACAATAATAAAGCATTAAAACAAAATCAGAAATAATTAAATAACACATTTTGAAAAACGTCATAAATGTTGGACACTAAAACCAGGAATTCGTGAATTGTACTACAAATTGAGCATAAAAAACATAATATTTACAAACCACTTAGAACAAGAAACCTTATAATATGAGGTATTTTAGTGGTTTACGTATCAAACATTCACTGTTAAATACAAACTAGCGGCCATATTGAAAAAATGCAACACTGTGATTGGCCACATCAGATGTTGCTGGTTTCGAAATAAAACATTTATTTATATATACCTACGCCCAATGGGCATTTTTAAGGACATATTTATAGAAAATATTATAAAGGAAAGTAGAAAGACACAATGGTATATCGTAGACTCGGTGGGAGTGGAAGCGGGAGAGAGGTGTTTATAATTGAATTTGATTCAGTGATCTTATGAAAGAAGACAACTTGTTATAAAATGAATCAAGACTCGTATGTTTGTTGGCAGATCTAAGAATTCTAAGCATAGGAAACGAAAACCATAGTTAGTTCTATGGTTATCGGTATGAAAGAGTAAGTTTTGTCTGAGGTTTCTAGTTGGAATATTATTTTTTTTTGAGCTCAGTAGTTCAGGCGCATCAAAAAGTGAGTTGAAAATTTTAAATAGGACTAGAAGGTCGGATTTATTTCGACGGTCTTGAAAAAAAGATATGTTTAAGCTAGATTCCAACTCATTCTACGTATACTGGTCTCTGGATTAGCACAACCTCCAGCCTATCTTTCTTAAAAATCGATGTTGAACTGATAATATGGAGACCAGATAACAAAGGAATACTCTAGGTGCGGGTGAACTAGGGAACAGAGGAGAGTTTTAAGAGTTTTGATATTTTTGAAGTCAGTTGTTCTACTGTTAATAATAATAATAATAATAATCATGGTTTATGAACAAAAAATAATTATTCCTTCATCTATTACATACACACTTAGGTAATAGATTTCTCTGGATCATGTCTAGTCTGCCTAACTAGGTACAACCTGTTTTAAGGCAGACATGTTTATGTAAAATAAACAATAATATTAGTACTTACTAGTTAATTTATTATACAGTTACACAATATTAATTTATTGTTTAAGAAAGTTTTTGAGTAAATTTTCCGATTTTTCTCTATCATTCCATGGGATGGGTGTTGCCGATTTTCGTATTAAATTAAATTTTAAATTTTAAATACTCTAATAAAACGTTGAATCCTTCCACTTTAGATATAAACAACATATTCTTACATTTACAACCTCATTTTTTACCGAAAATGGATTTTAGCGATTTTGATATCGACTGAATTGATTTTTTTTTTATTTAATAGCATAATTATACATTTTTACAATTTAAAAACAAATTCACTTGTTATATTTTTTACTAAAACTAAAATCCCACCAAGCCACTTTTTGTAGCTTGTTGGTGAAGATTATATTTGTACTAATTTAATAATATTGTTTACAATTATAAAAACAATGAATAACAGATAAAAATTAACAGCCGGAAAGATCAGAATAAACATGTTTATACAAATAATAATATGTAAATTTATTTTTTAAGTACAAGAAAATATATGAAAAATTAAAATATTTACACCTAAGCTACTATTCATATATAAAATCTTGATCGAGTAGCCACTCTCTTATTTTGCTCTTGTTACAATGTGAGTTAAATTTAAGTTCTTTTGGTAATAAATTAAAAATTCTAGGTACTAAATATTTGAGAGTTCTATTTCCATATTTATTACATACTTTTGGTACTACCAAGTCATCATTAGACGTGAAGCGTGTATTATGGTTATGTTTGAGAGGAAACTTGAATGTATTACTATTAAATTGTTTTAAAATGATGCAAAGCCACAGTAGTCCTCGAACAGGCAGAGTTTTTATTATTTTGTACAGGAGATCATTATTACTTTTTTGTTCGTAAATCTCAGCAGGTACAATTCGCTTAACTATAGAATACTGTAGACCCTGGATCATTTTAATATTAGTTTTAGTCGAATGTCCCCACGACTTTATACCATATCTTATATTGATTCTACTAAAGAAAAATAAATAATTTTAAGAGTGATTTGAGATTTGATTGTAAGACTGACACGTATGTTTGCACTATTTCAAGAATTAAAATTTTAAAAAATTGCTACCATTTTTTCATCTTATCTGAATGCTGTATGGATTTTTTAATGAAATCTTTCAATATTTGTTCCGCCTGAATACATGTTACACGTACACTATTATGCAAATTACGAACGCAAAAAGTGTCTGCTAAATTTGATCAACAATGGCGACTTTTAGCTGTCCTATTTTTAAAGAAACGTGCCCCGAGAGTACAAAAAGTACTTAAATAGGTATTCTAATGTATTTTGCTTCGGTAGTCACAAGCCATAACATGTTCAAAAATATTTTTAAAAGTCAAATTGACTTATTTTTTGTATTGCTTGCTAGTTTCTCCGTGTCCATGCGAATAAAGAATACAGTTAGGTATAAAATAAATAAAACGCTTTGTACAAGTATTATTATTATTTGAAGTATTAACTTTGTGGTCAAACATTTTACTAAATATTATAAGATATTTTAATTTAATTTGATGTTTTCTTCATTATGTATTTTTGTATAATTTAATTTAGTACGCACTATTATTTGGCATATGATTTATTACTCCTATTTCTTATATTTATTACTATAGTATTGAGTGAGTTTCTAGAAAACATATCTCAATTATCATTTCAATTATGTTGTTATTTATATATTCTTTTTCTGTTGATTTCAATGATACTCTTATTTTGTTTTTTTTTTTATTTATTTTACTATTATTTTGTTGATTTTAATGACACTTTTATTTTGTATATTTGATTATGTATGATTCTTAATTTGTATAATTTATATTTTAAAAATTATTTCTGATTATCTTCTTTGCATTGTATTCTTTGGAATTTTATTATGTATTACAATTACCTTTTTTTTCAAGATTGTTATTCTATGTCATGATAATTTGATCTAATTAATTTTACTATTTATTTTTATTGTTATTTGTTGTGTCTTGACACGGGCATTGCCTAAAAAGCCATAATAACTTCATTTATATTTAAACTAGTGTAATTTTGAATTAATAAGTAAATAAATTTGCATATAACCACTGACCGACTTTTTTATGTCTACCGGTTTGGTAAAAAACTTTGTATGTTTACGCTACACACTAGTTTAATATCAATAAGAACACAAGTTTAACATATTCAGAATAACTCATTATCAGGGCCGCGATTAAAAACGTTATCTTCATCGGTACACATCGAGACGGTATAAAGTAAAATCGATATTTAGGGGTGGAAATGTTCATATTTTTATGAAAATTTAAAATATATATTTTTGTCGGTAACCTGTAATTGTACATGTTAAGAAAAATTATTTACTGTATTTTTCGGACTTAAAACTCTTAAAATTCAATAAAAAGTCGGGTTGCATCTTATGGTTCGATGCGTCTTATCGTCCAAAAAAATTTTTTTCTAAAAGTTTTTTAGATAAATTTTGGGGTGCGTCATATCGTCCGCAAAATACGGTGTACATATTATTATATTTTTCATATAAAAAACTTAATTTTAATTTGTGGATAACATTGACGATAAATGTTAAATAACCATTGTAATATTTTGGCCCTGGTGTTAATATAAATTAAATCAAAATAATGAAATAAATAAAAAACTTTGTTTTTAACCACTTATTTTTATTTTTTCTTCCAAACGGTTTTAAAGCTACACGATCTTTTTTATCAAGGTATGCTTGACACTGATGTCACTGATTTAATGACAGGCACTAACACATTAACAAGGGTTGTACAGTAAAACTCAAATTATCCGGATTAACGAATGCCTGACGTGATCCGGATATACAATCCGAATATTTCGATTTACCATTAATTTAATTAAGGCTGAAAGAAAACGTATGAAACATTTACTATACGATCACTTTTTTACTGTAATTGAAATAATACATGGAATTGTAATCACATTAAAAACTTATTAAAACATGTCCAGCAAACTTAATAGATTAGACTTAGACAAAGAAACTCCTTTATTTGTCATTATAATATCTCTATTCTTTATTTCCTGATAACGAACCAGATATTTGGCAGTCCGGATGGCTAGAGTTCAGATAAACGAAGTATTACTGAAATAAAAAAATATGCATTTTGTTTCATTCCACTTTTATGTATAATCTTTACCAGTGACCTGGTTTCGTCGTGACTGACATCGTTATACTGTAATTCAAATGCAATTCTACCAATAAATGTTAGTATAAAAACTCAATTCATTAACACAGAATTATTTAACAGTAGAACCCACTGTACTATACCAATTTTTATTTTATTTTTATAAATCATATAATAAAAAGTATAATACATATGAATCCCAGAAGTTACTACAACTCAATTTGGGAATTAAAATTTATATATATTTTTTTTTTTTTAAAAAGCACATATTTAGAACAACAAAAAGAAAAGAAACGAACTTTATATGATCGCTACAATATACAAGCCAAAAAACTTTTCTTAAACAACAAAGAAATAAAAACGCTTTCAAGAATGGAGAAATGGTTAATCTAGGACTAAGGGAGATAAGGTAGTTAACAGTGGGGGCTTTCCTTAATGTCCATTGGGTCAATGACCTCCCAAAATTTGCCACTAATTAAAATAATTTCCTTAAAATACATTATAAAGAAAGTATTTAATATAATGCAATTAGTGGAACATGAAGACTAATCTCCATGTTTTTATAGAGGTGATGTCGAATACCATAAATCACGTGCGCCGTCAAATATTCATGTATTGTCGAATGCACGGGTCATTTCTGTAACTGTCCCAAAGCTAATGTCTAATCTCTAGATTTTCTCATGAGAAAGAAAGAGATGAAACGTCCCGTGCGTGCATGAACATCGGAACATTTTTCGCAAAATTAGTTCGATCGCGGGCATTGTCCCGGGAGATAGCAATATGAAAAGAGGAAGATAAGAATAAGATTGATTATAATAATATGATATTGGCAATGGGTTAAACTGGAAGAGATACAATGATAAATGAATTCCTATGTATTTTACATACCTTCACTTAAAGAACAAATTCTATGGAAAGGATAAACATAAGCTTATATTTTCTCGTCCCTTTTTACAAGCTTGAAATGAGCTTTATAATATATTGTTTCTTGCACGTGTTCAAGTACCTAGTGTTCGTTAGGGTCCTGTTTCGTATGCACTAAACTAATATTGACTGGTTAAATTTAAATCTTGTATGTTTTTTGTGATGTGTTTTAAAAGTTAAATGCACTAGTAATTTTTATTTGAGGAATTACGATGACGGCAGTTGAGAGTGAGGGATGTTTTTCGACACTTAAGCGAATTAAGACTCTTTTAAGAAACTCTATGAGCCAAGATAAAGTGCACTAGCTATGTTAGGTAATTTGTTCATTTGTGTATGATATTGGAAAAATCTTTATATAGATATATTAATGTTTTTTTACAAAAAAAAATAAAAAGTGAAAATTATTGTAAAATACACATGTAAAAGCGCCTTCTACAGTAGTTTGTTACTTGACGTAATGTCTGCACCAGTAAATATGTGGGCTGTACTAATAATATTATGTTGTTTATTTTTTCTTACTATTATTTATCTATATATTATATCTGTGTGGATTTGTATTATTTTAAGTATATTTTTTGGATACCATAAATATAAATTAAATCATGAAGATGAATGCCTCGACACGGGTTGTGCCCAGTAAGGTATTCATATTTAAAAAACAAAAGTGTTATGTAAAACGTGAAATAAAAATAAATGAGTCCTGGGAGACTCTCTGTCAGCTGCGCATAGAGAAAAGTTTTTATAAATATTCCTAAGAAATACAAACTCTATGCAGATTAAGGAGGGAGGGAGGATGCATGGACAGAGGCCAACACGTCCCCACACCTCAGGATCCCCGCCTCGAACAATTAAAACAAATATACGAAAATAGTAGTGGGTTGTGGAACTACGCTACTCTTTAGGCCAGGAGATACATCTTCTTCCTATAACACTGCTTTTCTACAAAAGACAAATTTTTTGGCGCCTACATTTAGGCAACAGGTTTTACAAATATGTACTGCATGTTATCTTACTGTAGTAAGCTGGCGCATTGTACAAAACTCATGGAATAATCAGTGGTTAGATAAACCCAATAATATATCATAAGCCCTGTAAATGTCTAGACTCCAAATTCCCTCCTCAAAAAGGTTCTTTATATTTACTGAAATACGTGACGTAATATACGTCAATAGAGTTAATATTAATTTTAAATATTCAGTGTACCCCTAAAATGAGCATATTCTCCTAGGGCCGGTTGCATCAAAGTTGGTATAAATTTAGTTTAAAGTTAAATATTTTAACTTAGTTAAGTCTCAAAATTTGGTAAATGAAAAATTCCGTTGCATCAACATTATTTTAGTTAAGTTAAAGTTAAGAATGTTGCCACTGTAAAGGTTCAAGTTTTACCCTAAAAATTGTTAGGATTTTTGCGCAAGCACGTACTTGTTTATTTACATGTAGCAATACATATGCCCCGTGACGCGTCTTTGGGCACAAACGTTTAAATTTCGTTCCAATTTTCAGTGTGTGCGAAAGGGCGAAGCAACACTGCGCATTCGGAGAAGAAAAGAACAAAAGGGACATCGTCCTCTTTGAACTAGATAAAAAATTAAAAGAGCAAAAGCTAAAACAAAATGAAGAACTTTTTACTCTAGAAGTAGAGCAAAAAAATGTCATTTTTCGGGCAACTATGGCAGCCTTAAATGCCCAGAAAGAGTTAGCTGAGCTCAATCTAGCTTTATTTAAAAATAAATAAACAGCATTTCAATACAGTCATGATTTAGATTTATTTTACACCATGATGATCAAGTCCCGTGTTTTGAAAAATGATTAACAATTAAAAATTCAAATAAATGTTAGTTCTTCACTTTTTTGACATTCGAAATCTTGCGATAAAGTCGGACTCTTCCCACAAAAAATGGTCCGTTCGTGGTTTGAACAGTTTTTTTTTCGGTTTAGAATATACTCGATGATAAATTCGTCATCGGAAGACGAAAAATCAGTTAAAATTGTCATTTTGTGCAACTTTTCACAGATTGATAAATAGATTTTAACACTCACGACGCATTTTTGACAGATGGCAGATCGCATTTAACTTTAAACGGTCCCCTGGCGGCCGGTCAAATAAAAGTAACTTTTTTGTTAATATTTAGTTAACTTTTTTTATGCAACGCATTTTGACATCATAGTAACTTTTAGATGAGCTAGCCAAGGCTGCTACAGTCAAAAAAGTGAGGCCGAACTTTGATGGAGTCCCAATAAGCCATGTAAGGTGGTCCCTTTCAAAAGATAAATTAAATGAGTGGAGGAAAATTTATGAAGAAAAAACTGCCAATAAGTGGATCAAGCAACTTTTGAGAAGCACAGACGAGGCCAAAACATTTTGGAAGCATGAAACGCCTACATATGAATTAACCCAGGCTCTCTCGGGACATGGATGCATGAGGGAATATCTGCATCGCTTTGGGCTGCGAGACGATAGTTGCTGTCCATGTGATGGCATCACCGAGCAGACTGTAGAAGATCTTCTAATATACTGTCCAATGTTCGATAGGCCGTGATGGGAGCTTGAATGCAAAGTAAACACTCGGATTGCTGCGACTAATAACCTAGCTGAGCTCCTGAACTGTAATGATACACGAAGAGAGACTGTTCGATTCATTACAGGGACGATCAAGCAGGCTAATTTATTCAATGGTGGTATCTAGCTCCTTTTGTTTTTTTGTGTCCAACTTTTACGATTTTTTATTTTTTATTATTTGTTAATTTAGTTTCTAGAATTATTTTGTTTATTCTGATTCTGCTTTATTTTTATTATTGTCAGTGTACGGTGAAAAATGTTGAAGTCAACGGAATATAATTTAAAGATAAATGTATTCGATAAAACCTTGCACATAACAAAAGCAAGGTACAAATAATTTGCAACTACAAAAAAAAAAAAACTTTTATTTGACTTTAGCCCTGACTTTAACTTAACTTTTGTCAATGCAACCGGCCCTTAGAGGGCTAATATGCAAACTCATGAGTCACCAGAATTAGTACTAGTAAATATGATTTATCTGGTAAAAGCAGTTAAGATTTGCAATAAACTTATCGACCCCTCACAATCGCCAACGGATGCAAAGTTCTCCTCTATATAAATACAATTATCAATATTATACATACATACTGTAAATAAAATAGAATAATAATTATACATATATTATACACGACAGTTCTGTGTGTAAAATAAAACCAGAATCTCTGACGAGTGTTTTCGATTCGATGACTACTCTCAGATAAAAATCCTGAAAAAAGAAATCGAGTGGAGAAAAGTCCGCCTCGTAGAGTAGAGTTTGGCGTGTTCACCTACCATGCTTGAGTACTTGGGTTCAATTCCTGAGAAGATCTCCAAGAAATATTTGTTAATAAGGTGCTTTAACACTCCAATATTTCACTGTCCCTAGATTAGAATCTCAGCGTGTTGTCTAAAACTCTAGTCTATACTCGGGCAAAACGAAATGCCGATTATTCCACTCTTGTATAAATATTGCCAGTACTCCTATATGCGTGCTAATCTTGGCACCTTACCAACCTCAGAACACCAAACTTCTGAGTTTTGAGATTAAGTGCTTGAGGAGAATATTAGGTATAACGAGGTTTGATTTTATAACTAACATAGAAGTCCGAGAGCGAACGCAGCAGCCTCCTATAACGAGCGTCTTGAGGATGCGGTGGTGTTCCTGGCTTAAACACGTGCTGCGCATGCCAACAAAAAACAACTGCACGTCAGACTAATTATGCCTAAATAAAATCGATTTTTTCTCCGTTTTTTGAACAGGTCTATACATCATTTGATTTTTAATCATCAGTGTGGCTAGATATGAAGCAAAGTGTATTCGCATGCAAAAAATAAAAATTCCAAAATGAATCACTCTCTAGCGGATAGAAAAGAGTTTAAGAATCCCAGCCCAGGGCCCTTATCTATGAAAACCTCTGTGTCCTCTCTGATTGTTCGCCGGCCAGTAGCTCAATCACAAAGAACTATCGACGTGCCTTTTGTGCATTTGAGCGATCACAAAGAACAATAATGAACATGCTTAAATTATCGCAGTCATAAGTCAACGCGTGTGTCGGTTTGTTTTTTGTTTTCCTCGTAAATTAATACAGTTCACTGGCGAAAAATCGGCGTTTACTATAAAAAATAATACAATATGTTGCATTTGTAAAAAATTAAGGACAAAAAAGTGAAAATTAAATTTATATTACTATGGCGACTGCTTTTCTTGACATTTGAGTTGCCAACCACCGGCTAAATGCAATAAATAGCACGATAAATAATAAATAAATGAAAATAGTAGTTTTGTAATATTTTCCATATTTACAACGGTGAAATTCAAATATGTGATTGCGCAGCAGGATTATACGCAGCAGGATTGTCGCGAAACGAAAATATTTTGATATTTAATTTTAGGTGTTCACGAATGTTTAATTGTGATCACGAATACGATAAACAACCATGGTGAGAAGTTGTTATCACGTCGCTTATTAGCACGTCGATAGTTATTTGTGATTGAGCTTCAGTTCATTTTAGAACTACGGGACGCGAATGCACAGGAGCTGGATATCGAAAAAAGTCCTGGGCCTCGATTATGATGCGAAGATAAGGACGTCATACCTTCACCATGACGGTTTAGTTGAAGATAAATTCTCTCGAGCGATTACGAAGATACACTACCGACCCTCCACCTTCAAGTTTTGGGTAGGTACATCGATATGAAACAAGGAAAAGCGTACGTCACGGTCCACATATCTACGCACTAAAGTGACATAGCTTTAGTATGACGTCATATTTAAAGATAAAATTCTCCCGACCGATTACGAAGATACACTACCGATCCTCCCACCATCAATTTTTAATGTAAGTACATCGGTTTGTACCGACGGGTCTAGTACCCCTCGATATACATATATACGCATTAAAAAAGACAAAAAATTTCTTCCGCCGAGCAATTTTTCCTTTAATAACGATTAATTAAACATTTTGATCGTTCTGAGGTTGACACTTTTTTTCTTAAAAGACTATTAAAAATATTAGAGAGAAATAAGTAAATTTTGAAGTCGAATTAAGTTCCGATGTAATTGTCAGTTTAGGAAACGAACGCTTAGATGCAAAAAATTATGTCGCTAGATTCTGCTCTATTAACATATAAGAGTAACTAGGCGTCGAAAATGTTGCCACTATAAAAAATAATTAGTTTTTATATTTTTTTCCATATGTATTACTATCTTTCTGAGTGTACGTATCGAGACGTTAAAGAAGCCGGCATTGTAATCGCTCAGTAGATACATACAGACGATCGTTAAGCATACGGTCTTAGTAATTGTCAAAAGTCATATAAAATCATGTTCAAGCGAGCATTTTTTGCTTGAATTGGAATTTATTGGAGTTTATAACCGCTTTGAAGTGGGCACTTTTTATCACAGAAGCCTATTTGAAATACAAATGAGAACTATTTTAAATGTTAATGAAGTAAGGAACGCGGACTAAATTTTTGGGGTCATTCATTAGCCGGACTCGATAATATGACGTCGAGATGACACATAAGTAGAACATACCGAGGTAGATACAGATAGTACAGAAGTTAAATATACCGTCTCGATATGTACAGATGACGATAGCGTTCATAATCGAGGCCCTAGAAGCTCTTCGTGGACGCCATATGCTTCAACTCGGAATCGGATATGGAATGATGATGACGTATCATATTATATTGATACTTTGTTACATTATAGATAAGATTGTCTCGCTAGGACAAGGTAAATGTCTTTACACGCTTAAAGGTTGGTGAACACATACTAAAGCCACATATCTAGGCCATGATATCAAATTTATAAAAAAGGGAATGCCAAACGCTCTAACGCCTTTTTTAAAACCACACAAATATTTTGAATTTGTCCAAATTTTTATAGACAAGGACTGGATTCAACCCCCTCGAGAGCTGTTAATATTAACATATTACAACAGACATGAAGAACATTTTACAGAAGGGAATATAGAAGTCTAGGATGGAGAATGTTACACAATATATAAAGTGGCCACTTAAACACTGTGTCGGGTTGTGGTCCCGTGGCTAGTGTTACGGACTCACGGCCCGGAGGTCCGAGGTTCAAACCCCACTCTACCCTAACTTGATTTCCAGTTTCTAATAGTGAGTTATTTACAGCTCGTTGAAAATGGCCACCAAAATTAAAATATTAGGGTAAATTATAAGAACGCTAATATTTCTTTTACTAAAAAAAAAAAAAAACCAGCCAATGACAGGTCATAAGCCCTGTGGATGCCTAGACTTCTATATTAATCATCATCATTCCCTTTCCGCACCTAATGGTGCATAAGGCACTGCATTGGTACTACAGTTTTACATGAAGGTAAGGTAATCAGTCGTACGGTTCAAGTGCCAGTCCAGGGACTATGAAATATTATCTGATATGACATATATATCTTATAAAATATATGTCTGGTGTGAAAACAATCATGTCGGAAATCGAACCCGAGACCCCTCGCATTGTATGCAAACGCGCTGACCATTACACCACGAGGCCAACATTAAATATTCCCTTCAGTTGAATGTTCTTCATGTCTGTTGTAATGTTTTAATATTAACAGCTCCCTAGGGGGTTAAATCCAGTCCTTGTCTACAAAAATGTGGACAAACTCAAAACATTGCTGATGAATCCACCTGGTCCAAGAAGAAGTAAAACAATTGAAAAATATTTTCAGGCGTTGTCTAGTATGTAGGTGAAATAATTCAATTAGATGAATCTCACCCGCAACAATAAAGGTTTCAGCCCTTTAACTTCACAAACAGATAGAAGAGCCGAAGGAATGTAGATGTTCAAATACATGCAGAATGATGAATGTTACACAGTGCGTAAAGTGGCCACTTAAACCAGCTTATGACATGTCATAAGCCCTGTAGATGCCTAGACTTCTATATTAGTTTATCTTAAACGCTCATGTCTGTTGTAATATAAATACAATTTTAACATACTAAAACAAAGTTGAAGATCACTTAAGATATAAAAATAGGAAAGGCTAGGAATTTACAGGGCTTATGACCTGTCATTGGCTGGTTCAAGTGGCCCGTAGGGAATTATTAAGATTAACATATCGCAATAGACTATACCGGCTAGATAACGAGTATGGTGAAGTTAATATATTTCGTCTGTCTTTATATAAATATAGGTTAAGTATTCAAAAGGTTATAAATTAATCTGTATAAAATTTCTTAATAGCAGGGGCGAATTGTCAAAATAAGCGATTATGCACAGCTTACCATTATTTTTGACTTAAGATATTTTTTTTTTAAAGTAACCATGTTAATGGGAAAATAAATAAAATAATTGCTATTTATTATAAATCACCGTTCATATCTTCCTACAATAAAATATCTATGAAGTGCGCCCAGCGCCAGCGCCCAACCCATTCTCAGTGAACGATGAATATAGCCGATTACCTCAGCTTATTCTTCCATACAAAAAAGTACACTGTATTTTTCGTCTTTAACCCAAGTCGGCTTTTTTAGTACTAAAACAAACTTGCAGATTACAAATATTATTTGAAGATTCTCTATTTGGAAACTAGTATTTCGAACCTTATTTCCGATGGACTATTTTTCTTTGATAGGATACCGTTGACATATTATGTATCACATACGACAGGTGGCGTTCGCAGTGGCCGTTTTTGGCATTATTCATTTTAAAAGAAATCGGCCAGTGCTCAAGTTTTAACAGTTCTGTCAACTGGAAATATCTGCTGAATGTCATTGTGGTATTTGTTAATAAACTTTTGTACAAGTTTTCTATGAAGGTAGTGTATAATAAAGCTACGTTTATCACGTGGTTCATAATAATTGTTGTTTGAGTTAATTTTCACAGAACCACAGAAAAAATAGTCATTTATTTATTACTTACGTGCTATGCAGGTACAAATTAATGAACATTTTTTATAGATTACCTATAAAATAAATCTCAGCTCGCACTGATATATATGTAAGCATGCACGTATGTATATGTGTGTATGTATGTATACATGTGCATGTGTGTATGTTTTTAGATGTAAGTATATTGATTATCTTTTTGTATACCCATATACCTATATGAGTACATTTCTTTATTTTTACTTATTATTTTATCTTTGGTTTTTCTTATGTTATCTTTAATTTGAACTAAATGTACATACCTCTGTGTCATTGCTGCACAGAAATGTATTTCTAATAAATGTAAAAGCCCGTAGGGCTTGTATATTAATAAATAAATAGAGATGAGGAACATTTAATAGAAGGGCAAATGGAAGTCTAAGCATTTACAGGGCTTATGGCCAGTCATTGGCTGGTTTATGTCACCACTTTACACACGGTGTAACATTCACTATTCTGTCTATGTTTGAACATAAATATTTCTTCAGTTCTTCCGTCTGCTGATTTTTGTGAAATTAAGGAGCACTATAGAAAGAAGGATATTTTTTTTAATATACCTTCGGGCGATGCTTGTATGCGAGTGAATAATTATTCAGATTTATCTCAATGAAATGTTTGCTCTTTAACTTCACAAAAATCAACAGATGGATGATTTGATGAAACATTGTTTTTGAACATAGGCAGAATGTTACACAGAGCGTTAAGTGGTCACTTAAATCAGCCAAGCACAGGTCATAACCCTGTAAATGCCTAGGCTTCCATATTATCTGCTCTAAAATGTTATCTATCTACTTTAGGTAATTAAATTACATATACATTTAAAAACTAGTCTTACCAAGTCGCGAGTTTTTTATGTTGTAATGATTGACTTTGCGCCACTTAAAATTACGGTTTTAAAATTTTCACTTTTTTTGCGTTTTTTTGGCAACCTGTCGTTTTATTTGTTTAAAACTATGGCCTTAATTCTCCAATCTTTGTCATATTGTTAACTCAAGACAAGATCTGGACTTTTTTGGTTTAAATTTACAACGATTTAAACGAGCACTAAATAAATAGTCCAGACCTTGTCTCGATGTCCCTTATGTTTGTCAATGCTTCTTTTCTTATTTTTTGATGTTTTAAACTATTTTTTTATTGTAATATTTCAACCCTATAAATTGTATACATGGACAATGTCCGTTAATAAATAAATAAATAAAATTATTTTCTTTAGATCTTAACTCTTAAAAGACTGTGGTAAATAATCCCTTTGCGCGCGGTGATGTAACATCGTGTTACCACTAGTAAAAGACGGAATATTCTGATGTTCAGACATTTGAGAAAAAAAACACGGAGACATGCTTTCAAATAGTTCCTTTTCCGTTATTTATGAAAATAAACATATAATTTAGCTCTTTTATAGCAAAATAAATTAAAACTTATAAATACGCCGCTTATACCACGCATGTGCGTCCCCCATCACTGTTATCAACCGACTGAAGACTGCATCTGTTTCACACAACACCCGCCATTGAACAGCGTCTCAGTCTTTCTTGTTATGAGTTCTATCTTCGTGCTCTCTCTTATACAGATGATGTGTTGCTGAATTAGCGGACATTCATTCTTCACGTAGCAAGGATAAATATTTTTATCTATAGATAAATATTAATTATAAATATTTTGTTTTAACATCCAGCATAGTTATACAAAATTTAATTTTAAATCAGGTGTGAAAATGTCCATTTGAAGATAACAAAAAATATGAATTCCACATTTTTTAAAATAAGAGAGATATATAAAGTCTTGTGTCCTATGTTGACTAGTGTGACATCACAGCCACACAAGAGTTAAATCACACCATCTATCAACACGCATTAGGCACTCGTTGGGCCAATATATTTCACTAAATAAAATTGACAAACCCCTTAAAAAAATATATAACTTATGCACTTAGAACGTTTTTGTTATCTTTTTGGTAAACGTCAGATTCCCGCCATTGGAATTATTTAATCAATTAAAACAGCTGATAACAATATTATTTAAACATGAATACATAATTACCATCTCCTAGAACGTGATAATGTGTTTCCAGTTCGTCTGTGGAGCATTTTCTAAGTAAAGCAGTTCGATCATTTAAACTTTTCAGAAGCAACGGTGTACTTTCAGTTAAATTATTAGAGTAATTATTGTTTTCATTTTTATATGAACAGACATTCATTTTAACACTTATTGGCAGGCACTTTAGTTTTTGTTTCACTCACGCACAACCGCATTAATTAAATCACTAATAAATTGACTTTCTTTGCGATAAAATCAATGACTGTTTTGAATCGAATTGATAATATTGATAATAATATTACTCAGCATTGACTAGTGGTATCTCGAACGGCGTCTAACTTCACACTGGTACTCTTTATGTCAAATGTCAGAATTTCTTTGTAATATTATTAGATTAAACTGTAATTAAATAGTAGTCTTTGATAGCAAGTTATATTTATAAAGCAGAATAAATAAAAGTGGTAGCATTTATGATGGTTTTGTCTGCATTTTTATCTGTAGTAATATTTGAATAACATTTATTTATTTAACATGTGCACATAGTGCTAAAAGCCATTGACATATTAATACATAGACATGCCCTGAACCATAAAAAAATATGACACAACTCATGCCTAAACGCTTAGTCATGTCCAACGCTAATTTAGTCGTTCTTCGACCGCCAGCCAGGCGTGACGTTTAGAATCGAAACAAAAATGCCTTCTTGTGTCATGAAAACGTGTAAAAACCTTTCGTATAAAGATTGTTAAAATTATTGTGTAAAATTTTGATTGATAAATATTTGTTCATGGGTGATCGACAAAACTTAAAACAATTAATGTTCAAATATAAATATTCTTTTTTGGAAACGTCAAACTATGCCTAGTAGCACAATTGCGAAGCTCTTCTTAGTTACAGCGATATACTGATAGGAATTAGGAATACGTTTTAAAAATATTAAAAACGTGACTATTAAGTGTTAAATAATATTAATTATCTTTTCGTTCCTAAAAATTGAGTGAAAAGAAACAAATGGAGTGAAATTATAAGGAAACAACCTGATTGGTATCCACCAAAAACAAATGTTGATTGTTAATGCTAAAATACAAACTTTTTTAGGAACCAAAAAATTAGTATCCTTCAATTTTTGATAGCACATGCATGCTCGTTGAATTCAGCCCTGGTATATAGAGAACTTAGTAGCTATGGCTAAAAGCAATATCTTCCAGCCAACCAAAAATAAGACTGGTCAAAAGAAAGATACATGAACACAAAATAAAAAATTGTTACTTTCTTCCCTGGTCTCCCCTACTGTCTTAGAACGGGTAAGCTATCCCTGCAGTTAAGATGACTCGACAGCAGAAAAAAAAACAAAAAAACATGTATATTTACCTAAATGCAAATTGCTGTCATAAATATGTAACCATGAATAAAATAAAATAAATAAACCTTTTGACCTTTTCCAGTAGCTCGATATCTTTAGTGACATAGGGACTCTTTCTCTCTCTGAATATCTCTGGAGTAATATTTTGGAATGTCTTTTTAATCAAATAAATTATATACTTGACTTTTTTGGCAATAGATTTGATGTGAGCTTCCCATTTTAAATCCATTGATGTGATTATGCAGAGATCTTTTTGATGCTTTACGGGTTTGGGTTGAACACCATCCAAATTCATGGGATTGTTTTTGTCTGTGTTGTCATCGGAAAAGATACTCGGTCGAGATTGTTTTGAGAACATTTATGTACAAGATGAAGAGAATAACGCCAAGGACTAAACCTTGCGGAACAACGCTGAGTACGTTATGTTCTATAGACAAGTTTTTTTTTTTTAAAGATAGAGAAATATTTGAATTCTTATTATTTACTCAAACATTAAAATTTTCAGACCATTCCTAAAAGTCGTAAATAACTTGTGCTGGAAAAATGGAAACTGAATTGTGATGGAGTGAGATTTGAACCACGGACTTTTGGCCCGTAAGTCCACAATACTGCCACGTGACCATAACCTGGTTCCGGTTCAAGGTGTTACTTATTTTTAGTTGAAAAGTACGGTTATTCAAGAAATCTTCAATCCATCTTAAGAGCTTACAGATATCCAAGCGCTTCAACTTCTTGACCAGTCTTTTGATTAGAACACAATCTGATGCTTTTTCAAAGTCAAGGTATAGTACATCCAATGGATTGTGATCGTCAGGCTCCTCGGTCAAAATATTTCAACATTCTAACAAATTGGTAGCAGTAAATCTCATGAAGAAAAACTCATGTTGATTTATTTTATTTAAAACTCCAAGTACAAAGAATGAGTACTTTGGCGGACTTATTTCTAAAAGCAATATCTTCTAGCCAACCAAACCTTTAAAAGATACATACATATGTTAAAACAAAATATTTGAAAAAACTTTATTAATTAAAAATAACAGCTGTTTTTAATTGGGAGATAAGGCTTGCACATATTAACATTAATAAAATTTTTAAAAAGTACATTATGTTATTCGTATTAAATGATGAGGAATATGTAGGATCAGATAATGACTTTGAAAGGAGCGAGAAAACTTGTGGGGTGTGAAAATTACAATTTTAGGAAAAAAAATTGTTCGTTCATCTTTTTTTCATTGACATCTGCTGGCATCGAGAATCAACTACATTAAAAAGAATGTATATCATCGGAAATAAAACACACGTGTAATTTCAACAGGCTTTATAGAGTAATAATAAATATTATTTACAAGATGTTTCTGTTTGTTTGCATTATATTCAAAGGGCAGTTGAAGATACCACGATTGTCCAATAATCTACCAGAGACTTTTACCCACATGGAAGATCTCGAAAAAATAATATTTGAACTAAAAAAAATACATCCTTGACAGTTCAAAGTAATATTATATTGTGAGTGCAAAAAAACTAAAAACTAAAAATACATCTTTCTGGCACGGTACTGACGTTCATTGAGTTGATAATATCTTTAGGAAATATCATTCGCCAAATGTACGAGGGTAAGTCAAAAATTATCTACAATTTTGTGAAAAGTGCAAGTGATTCTTGACTTCCCTTGTATAACAAATTTCAAAAGAAAATGTTATAATAGAGATATTTGGAAACGAGTCATCAAAATATGGTAATTATTCTCAAACAAAATATACCAAGTTGTAACAAATCCTTGGTTATTGATCATCTTTTCAACCACCCGTTTCAATATGTTTTCACGGGAAACACCTAACATTGTACTATATACATAATGGAATGTTATAAAGTTATTAAAAATACATATTTAAGTACATACGCATATTTGATATGTTTGATATATTGTCAGTACAGATGCACATTTCTTAACACCAATAGCTTTAATAATAATCACAACAAAAAGACGGAAACATTTTTAAACACATTTGTAAACAACATAATACATTTTTTATTCAAGAGAAATGTTTTTAAAATGAAAGCAAAGAAAATAGAATCAATTTCAGACCACTAATATTTGTAGAATTTCATGACAGAAACAAAAACTTTGTGGCTTTGATAGAAAGCCAGAGAAAGTTTAAAATTCCAAAAGATCAGAATAATTATGAATAAAAGGTCACATGACTTTAAAAAATGGTCGCTTGGACCTTTATTTATTTTATACATATTAGCTAAGCTAGTAAACTATTCATTTACATTCGAAGACATTAGTTAAAAGTATATTAATACATATTAAGAAATCGATCAACAATTTTAGATATGTGTAAATTGTTATCTTATAGGAAGACATAATTTATCATAAGTTGGGCATTATTATACATATTATCTAAACCAAACTGTTATAATGAAAATACTTAAATATACATGTATACCATTATACACATACAAAGATTACTAATAAATACAAACTTTGATAAATGAAATGAAGCATTTTTGTTTTAAATAAATATTTATTTTTACACAGTGGAAATGTTCCACACAGTACCATGTAAAAAAAATATAATGGCAGATCGGTTTTCTTGTATAAAAATCAATTACGGATTTCAATAAAAAAATTGTTTACTATTTATGGTAGCTGTATTTTATCAAAAAAAATAAAATATAACATGATAGCAAATTACTTAAAGAAATTGTAACAAAGATCACAAATATATATCGTCGGGTTTCTGGCACAAGTTGGTAGCTACATTTTACTAGTTGCGAGATATTGCACTTTCAAAGTTAAAAGCGCATCCAAAATCAACAATTCAAATAAAAGTGCAAGTAGAATATTAAAAAATATAATTTTTTGTACATTTAAAATAAGAAATATTTTTATTTACTTTTTAAACAAAGCCTGTTTGATGTCATTTCATTTTTCGAAGATTTGTAGTTAACCAACTTTTGCCAGAAACAAAACAAAGAAAGTAAAAAAGAGCAAAGTAAGGAATCCCAAAAACAAATAGTAGAGTTATATTATAACTAGCTTTTACCCGCAACATCGCTTTGAGAAATTAGTTAATTAATTCGTTTTGTTGTTTAGCGATAAGAATTTTCCCTATGGAACGATATAATTTTACGGGATAAAAAGTAGCCTGTATCGATTGCCGGACTTCCAAATATCGCTTTGCAACAAAACGACGATCAGTTAGTCTATAGTGACGTAGCATCGTTATTTTATTTTAATATTAATTCATTATCCTCTAAGAATTTTGCCAAAGGAGTCGTTTTTTTCAGGATGAAAAGTAGTCTATTTCACTCTTCAGCTCTCCGGCTCTTCTTGTGCAAAAAATCAAGTTGATCGGTCATTCCGTCGCGACGTGAGGAAACACAAATAAACAGACAAACACACTATCAAATTTATAATATTAGTATGGAAGCACGAATATGGATTATGCATCGTTAAAATAATGTTTTAAAAAAATTGTACCGTGCTATTTGAAAACCATGTAAAATGAGGTTTCGGTATATAATCTTACTATAAAAATATATATGTAATCATAAATAACCTTGCTAAATAAAATATGGGAACCAAATTGTAGTAAAATGGAGTTCTTAACTCAAATCTCAAACTTGTTGTCACAAATCAATATTTTGTAACAATAAAGATAAACTTGTTTTCATTAAAAACATGTAATATTAGTCAAGATCAGTAATCAAAAAATAAATTAACAAGAGATGTAGCTCTTAAAGGGCACATTTAAAATCAATTGAATAAAAAACATCTTACATTTCAAATCCATGTAACTTTCGCATTTCATAAATGGCAGTGCTCATGGCAAAATAATAAATAAATATATTTTCTTTAACAGATCACACAATTAGATTTTTTTTAAAACCACTTTAAAAAGAAACAAAGACAAAATAAAATAATCAAACAAAAAATACTTGTTTTAATACATATAAGTTATGTATTAATGAATTTAACACGGTGGAAAATATTTCCTAATTACAGTGATATCTTATCTATAAAATGCTTTCCTCCATTGTTGTAATATACTGTTTGTAAACATTTGGACATACTCATATGAGAATTTTTAGAGTGTAATTTACCGATTTATAGTAGAAATTCTTTGCTAGATCTGAATTAAGAGCGTGGCTGTTACAACTCATCGTTGTGTTCGCCAAACTCTCTATCCGAGCCTAGTCATAGATTCAACCCCAAGTATTCGCTAACAAACACGCGGAATATCTTGTTTAAGTTCTCTATTGTGTCCATGTGAATGGCGTTACGATTATCTGATGCTTTGTGCCACACGTCGGGGAACGGGGAGGGAATAATATGCAGAATTGGGACTCCTGAAAAATAAAAAATATATGTTTATATAAACATCAGAAATGAATGTGCAACAAATAGACGGGTTATTCCTTTACTATAGTCTTTAAAATATAGTATGATTAGAATGACAGTTGTCAGCAAAAGTGAGGACATAAGTTGGTAATAACGTCTAAGGAGTGATTTATATTGACACACAAAAAATCATTTGTATCTGGCATGTTAATTAATTTTTTTAATACTATGCTTGACATATAAATCAACATGATTATATGAAATCAGCTTTAAAACTAAAATAAACCTAATTATTAACGATGTTCTTACAAGGTTACGTCATTTTGCAAAAATGTTAGAGATAAGACAAATTGATCAATGTAAATCGATTGAATAAAAAATAATTCATTTGTTGGTTGTTCATGAAAAAAAGTAGTTAATGTCTTATTTTTTAGTAAATAATTGTCTTAAAATGTAAATCGATCGAATAAAAAATATAAAGTTTATATTTGAAGCACTAACTTTGTGGTTATTTATTTTATTATTTAGAATAAAAAATAATTCATTTGTTGGTTGTTCATAAAAAAAAGTAGTAAATGTCTTATTTTTTAGTAAATTAAACACACTATATAGGCTTGTTTTTGCGTTTTTACATCAATTTTCGGAAACAGAGTCTCATGTTTGCATGAAAAAACTGATAAAATCGATTTGATCGGTACATGATCAGTGATCAACAAATGTCCATCACTAGAGACCTTAGTTTGACAGCTGTCATTTTAATCAAGCTATATTTTAAGGACTATAGGCGCATCTCAGCTAGTAATATATCGAGAAAAACTAATTATGATGCTACAGTGTTCATCTGATATTTTAACAGTCAAATGAGCAAATACCAGAAAAAATTCTGAGCATTATAATGTCAATTTTAGAGATGCCACGAATATTTGGATACTATTCGATATTCGCCCGAATACTGTGTACTATTCTATCGAATATGAACTACCAAATCGTGGAAAAAAAGCGCTCATATTACTCAAAATTATATCTATTTCAATCACATTTTTTTAGTTTAATACTTAAAATCTATCAGTGTTAAGTTGTGATGAATGAAAACAATTTTTTCAGCGTTTGTTGGTAGCAAACGATTGCACTTTTCCTCTTAAATAATACCTCTCGAGATCTTGTTGTGACAACAAACACACAGCCAGAGCACAGATCACATTCACATCTTCACTACAAATCTCATAATATTTCCAAATAGGCAATTTCTTATTTAATGACGTACAATTGATTATTACTAATAAGAACTATTAGTAACACAATTTGATGTAATTATGAACAAATAACGCATGTCGTGACATGATCTACTCGCAAATGAAACAAATACGCCCGCCCCGTCACCCCTGCACGCTCCGCAATGAGACAGGTCGTAACCTGTCATGCGCAAAACGCACACCTGTTTTGCCGAACATTCAGCGACCGAATGTTTGGCGTGAGCGTGACCGAATATTCGGTATTCGGCCAAATCACTATTCGCGGCATCTCTTGTCAATATAAATAAGTTTAAGAACATGAATACATTTTTTAAAGTTTGTTTTTGCTCTCCTGCAAAATGGCTGATTTAGACACACCAGTGTATTTATTTATTTTTACACTTTATGTACATACAAGGGTGGGCATATTGCCTTAAGGCATTTTCTTCCTACTTACCCAAAACGTTCAGTTTGAGAAAATTACAAGTACATGGACATATATTTTAACAGAATATTAACAAATTAACTAAAAAATTTCAAATATACTATGAAGAGAGGAGAGGAGAGGAGAGGTGATAGGATGAAAAAAAGAAGGAGAAAGGAACAACTTAAACATTTAGATAGTGACATTTCAATCTTGATTTAAATGCAAATAAAGAGGGGGCGGGGCGTCTCTTGCATGGGTAGATTATTCCACAATCGGGAAGCTACTACTGTGAAAGAGGAAGCAAGAAAATTAGAGCGATGAAGGGGTATTAAAAGGGTTCTTTCGTCACTAGAGCGAAAAGATACTCCATGTTGTGAAAGAGGTTAGAAGAGCTCTCTCAGATAAACAGGCGAAGTGGGATTATTTAAAATATTGTGAAGAAGTGATAGAATGTGAATGTTTCTTCTTTGCCTGATACTGAGCCAGTGTAGTTGCGTGCGTTATTCGGTTATGTGGTTAAATTTGCGAAGATTAAAGATATAACATATACAAATATTCTGGAATCTGGTGCGAATTCCGGTGCGAAATATTATGTCGCCCTTAACAATGGGAAGAGATAGCAAATCTCGATACTCAAACAGATGCATGAAAGATTAAGATATTACATTAGAACTCCAGACATCCGAATTGCCAAATATCAGATCGTTATCAGGAAAATAAAAAATAAAGATGTTATAAAAACAAATAAAAAAGTGCGCTGGCGGCCGGTGCGTTTCTTTGTCAAAGTAATTAATTTTACTTAATATGTTTGAGTAAGCTTTAATGTGATAACGTCTGGCACTAATGCATCCATAAAACTGGAGTTTTACTGTATAGCTACAGCACAGGCTGTCAATCTTAATAATGTAGCTCTTTACTGCTCACTTTCATGAACACTTGACGAACATACTACTCTACTCAATGTGTATTTTATATTGAAATAATTTTTAAGTTGCTAAAATTCTAAATTTGTTGCAACAGAGAGGGAAAATAATTTTGAGAAGGGATTTCTAACATCAACAAAATAACAATAAAAATTAAAAGTACCTCGTCTCATGAATGGGATATGGTCATCTTCGATAAATGAACTGTAGTGGCCATTGATGAAGTACTTATTCCTAGATCCTCTCAGCTGTCCCATCTCCCCGAGTCTCTCCTCAGCCTCCGACAGTCTCCCAAACCATTTAGACGTGTCTCCGAAGTAACTGTAGATGGTGGGGTTTGGCGTGCCTAGTAAATCTAGTAGCACTAATAAATCCTGTGAAAAATTGAAAGAATATATGTTATTTGCGAAGAAATATTACAGTACTTATGAATGATTTATGATATTGTTATTATTTTTGTAATTATTATTGTTGCAATTATTAATATTATTATTATTGTTTATGAATTACACACGATATTGTTCATGTCAGTAGCCCTCAAAAATCAAAAAGAACAAATTAGATATTATGTGTTTATATTCACGGTGGAGTAGGATAGGATAGTGTCTGGCTATTTAATATTCTTACTTCTGAATTCCAAGTGATTTATTAACTTGCAAGTTTTTTCAATTGTTTTATTTAGTTTTTTAATCGGGTGATTAGGTTTTATTTTATAAACACATACGGCAAAATTGCATTTTACAAAACTTATAGTATGACACATTCAGTAGAATTTAAAAACAATTAAAAAGTAAATGTAAAAATCAAATTAAATAATAAAATATTTTAAAGGATTAATATAACAAGAAAACTTTACCTTTTTAATTATCGTAACTAATAATAATGGCTGAACGAAATTCATATATGATATCTTAAATAGGTTTTTAAACATAAAATGGCTGTCCCCGTGGTGTAATGAAATAGCCAATCAGATTGTATCGGTCACCGTGGCAAAATTAAACAGCAGGAATAGAGCTCCGTACAGCGCGGTGACGCTCGCTGCACCAGACTCGCGGTTATCACACTAACAGCCTTTTTAGGGTCCTACACTACGGCAGGCGAATGGAATTCTACACCCGAGCGCTTACAGGAGATGTCCGCTCACACAGTCGAGGCTTATTTTGGAGAGCTTCTAAAGGACTACTATTTGGACGGGATACAAAAGTTGGACTCGCTGTATCGACTTAAAAGGCATGTATTTTAAAAAGTTAAGCTGAATTAGGCCAAAAAAACGTTTTTTGATCCACCTCGTTCATTGATAAAAACATGTTTTTTAGAACAAGTGAAATCAATAGGACGACCCTGAGTCTTTAAAACAGTTTTCAGGTATTTTAGGCATTGAAAAAAAGGTAGTCATCGACTTACGACCCTTCAACGATTGGACTCTCTAACCACAATGCGTGGGTTATCTGCCTGTGCTGAGCATGGCAATAACAATCAAAACATTTTTCAACTATTCCAAGAAGTCTACAAAAAGAAAAATGTCAATTTCTCATATTCTCTTTGAAGAATGTATTATTTTTATTTATTAAAATCATCTTCACTCTTTCCGCACCTAGTGGTGTATAGTGCAGCGCATTTGAAAACCAAATGCAGCGTAGTTCGACCATCCGTCAAAGAAAGCTATATTGCAGTTCAAAAACCTTTAAAAATTAATATTTCACCTCCACCCTCCCTGGAATCGAACCCGGGACCTCAAGAATAGTAGCCGAACATGTCAACCACTGCATGACATGGCGGACTTATCTCCACTCGAATTCCTTATTCAGGATTTGTATCTGAGAGCAGCCATCGAACAGCATCAAAAACACTTATCCAGGGTCCTGGTTATATTTTACACACATAACGGTATTCTTCATTTGTTTGGACATAGAGCTTTGCAGAAAAGATTTTAAAATGCTCCAAATAATGATAAAAAGGTACTTACAATTCTGTCGAGCTCAACGGCAACATCGTTTTCAATACTTTTGAAAAATTTGTTTTCCCACAGCTCAGCAAGATGGCGAGCTCCATATATGGAGTCTGTGGGGCCCCACTGCCTAAAGGCCTCCTCACCGTCGAAGAAAATCAGCTGGAGACTGACATCAGACCTGGCCTTGGAAGCCTGCAGCTGCTTCTTCATCACATGGGCCAGATTGATCATCATAGCGCAGGGTACAGCTGAATCCGTAGCTCCTAAAGAAAAAAAGATTTGAGGGTGATAAGTTGTTTATTTTTATAAGTACGATCATATCTGCCAATTTAATTTGATATTAGATTGTTTGAAACAATTTAAACAAGAAAAAAGTACTACTATTATATATATATCTATATATATCTGCCTTCAATTATTCTATTTATTTTTATTACAATAAATACATAACTCTGCTTTCATATTTGTGTCTCAACTTGCTGGGAATAAAATCTAAATTAGGAATTAGAGATGAGTTAAATCATTAGAATTTGAGCCCATCGCACGTGAAGTGAGCCAACTGACATAATGGTCAAGCTTTTGTATTCAAAGTTTTAACCCTTCCCTTACTGTGCCAAAAACATCAGTGTGTTACGGTGCTGTGTAGTCAACACATATATAAAAAATTAGAAATTGGAAAATTCATAGGCAATTGCTTTAATCATTTATAGTTGAAGTTAAAAAGCGATAATATTTTTAATCTAATTGCTAAAAACATGAAAAAACCATTGCCTGACAATCGCAGCGAGAACAGAGAGACCACCTCTAACAAAGACCAGAAAGCAACTGAGCAAAACTGGCATACTGTAGCAGTGGTACAGGTGACTTTACTACTGGCCTGCGTGACGCGTCTTTCTTTTCTTTTTGTCTCTCTCACTCGCAAATATACCTATAAAATCAAGAGTGAGACGTATATATATAAGGGATGCTAGTCTGAAATATTAACTCTTGTGTGGCTGTGATGTCACACTAGTTTAAATACGATACAAGACTTGATATATCTCTCTTATTTTTATAAATGAAGAATTTGTATTTATTGTAATCTTCAAATGGACATTTTCACAGCGGATTTGGTTAGTAAAATTTGTATAACTGTACTGGATTTTAGTGCCAAAAATATTTATCTATGCTACGCTAAGAATGAATGTCCGCTAATACAGCAATGAATCTATATAAGAGAGAGCACGAAGATAGAACTCATAATGAGGAAGACAGATGGTGCTCTGTGGCCAGTGTTTGTGTGAAAAAAAAATCAGTCGTTATATACAGTGATGGGGGATGCACGCATGTGGCGGCCTCCGTGGTGTAGTGGTCAAGACGCTTGACTCACACACGGGAGGTTCCGGGTTCGATTCCCGGTGAGAACACAGAAATTAAAATGTGATTTTTCTCAAGCCTGGGTGCTCTGTGATGTAATTCACCACTGTAATTAGGCCTCCTGGCCTGTGGTGCAAAAAAAAAAAAATGTAAAATAAATTGCGTATTTATGATTTAAAATTTATTTTGCTATAACAGGGCTAAATTGAATGTTTATTTTTATAAATTATGGAAAAGGAGTTGTTAAACTGTATGTCTCAATGTTTTTTTTTTTCAAATGTCTGAACTTTAGAATATTTTGTCTTTACTAGTGATGTTACATCACAGTGTGCAAAGGAATTATTTACTAGTCTTTAAAAAGTTAATGATTGTCTCTATTTTCAAATTATTGTAATGACTTTTTTTCATTTAAAACAATGAGGCTTTGGAAAAAAATTATAAAGATTTTTTAAAAGTATACCATGAGGAATGTTCCTATGTAGTTTTGCGGTCTGGCCCTGAAACACAGTGTATATGTACCTGTTCTGAGGTAGCGGGTATGGTTAATAGTGAGGAAGCCAGAATTCAGTCAGGTTATCACTATAGGTAATAATGTGACCAATTGAAAATAACCTTGTGAAAATTAATTGAATAAAATTTATTTAACTATGACATGAGAGAAAATATGTTTATGATACATGTGTTCTTGAAATATACGTACTGAAATCAACTAGGAAAAGAGAATTTAGCAAACAACATTTTATTTTATTTATTATATAAGTAATTCAACAAAGATACATGCTTGAAAAATACGCGATTTGTGGAAATTCTGGATACAATTTTGCATGCACATAATATCTTCAATTATTACAGAATTACACAGAAAAGATGTAGGGTGACCGGGTCAACAGTGAACCACCCTTTTTTCTGTATCACACTGTGTCTGCAGTAAAAATCGCAGTTACCTCAAATTTTTATTAAAATGCTGAGTGTTTACTGAAGTTGCTTTTTGCATTATACTTATTTCAATACTTTAGAGGATTAAAATGTTATGTACTATTTTTCTAAAAAAGGTCTTTTGGTTCACTGTGTACTGGTATGGTACACAGTGAACCAAGCCCATGGTGAACAGTGAACCATATCGGCCAACAACTTAATCATAGTATGTAATTCATAGAAAATGATGAGCATTGATACTTTGAAATAATATAAAACATATGAAAAACATCATTTAATTTTATTCAATTAGACAAATAGCAAAGTTTATAAAACATAAAAGAAATTGTATTAAAAAAACACTTAAGCACTCGGGTATTGACTTTTACTATAAAACAGGAAAAAACTTTAGTTTAAATCCCACCTTTTTCTAAAACTAGTTTTAGGAATATAAAATTCAGTATTAATCAGCTATAAATATTTACGCCATAAAAAAACATAGTACACAGTGAACAGGTTCACGGGTTTATGTTCCGGTTCACTGTGTACCATGGTGTCATATTGTTTTCACAGAGACACAAAAAAAAAAAAAAAGCCGTAATTAACATTTTAAAGGCCCTCATCCATAGCCAAATAATGATTTAGCATAATTGGATTGAAATAAAATATCTAACATATCCACTGCGGGAAAAATAATCCAAAAATACTTACGTGAATAAAAGTTGGCGACAGATGAATTTTAATAACTCGCAGGTGACACAATCATTCGACAACACTGACAAGAGCAGACTGATTTAAAACTTTTTTGTGCTTGATGTGGTGTAAAGTACAAATTTTCAGCTACAATATATGAATAGTTTTGTCTGTAGGTAAAGTGGTTCACTGTGTACCACTGATTCACTGTTAACCCGGTCACCCTAATTTTATTAAAAATACATAATTATATTTTATTTTGAATCCTGAAGTAGAATCATCAACATATTCTTATTATATGTGCTTTAATAATACAAATGCATGCATATTTCATTTATAAGTTCTGTACCTTTAAGCTGAAACGCTAGAAGACATTTTTTTGCGAAATTGAGTTATAAATGTAATTTTGTTCATATATTCAGATTCTATTAATGCTAAGAACATTGGAGTCCTCCGGTATAACACTACTGAAATAGCTTGTTCTAAAACACCAGTAGGGCAGTAATAATACTTGTGCTTTCAACAAAATTCAATGGTTTGCTGGTATTAAAGCAGTGGATACCGAATAAATTCCACAATTTTCATAACAAACTACCTCTGACGCAGCGAGGGATTTTGCACATTTTATTGTCATAATCAATCATACTTAACCATTTTGTCATTTATTTTGCCGTTAATTTCATTATTTTACTTTGCTTTTTTTGACAAACTGTTTTATTGCTACTAATATCATGTCGTTAAATTTATATAAACCTGTTATTATCATAAATAATTCATATTTTAATTAATGGCACGTAATTAAATGTTTTTGCCTTAAGAAAATTCTATATATACATTGTTTTTCATTGAACATTCTACACGACTTTTTATACTAAAGTCCGAGGAGGAATTAGGGCGCAGGCCGGGCGGTTAGAATAAAAAACATTTAAGTCCCATAATTATTTGATAGTTTATATTTTAAATTGTTTTCCTTATATATTCTTATCAAAAGCCTATAAATCCAGAAAAACAGCAATAAATTGTGTTTTTACTTCGAGAGATACATTTAAAACAGTTTTACAACTTCAAACCGCTCCCCTGAACAATTTACCAAATGTGACCTCCAGCCTTTCAGCTTTAAGGTACAGAGATATTTAACACATATTTCTTAACCTTCAATTTGAATTTCGTTTTTTTATCATATATATATATCGTATATTTATCATAAATGTTTTTTCCCCTTTGATAATATTTTTTGACTGCCTTATACAAAATTGAACAAATTTGACTTATTTGACATTTAAAATCAATATTACCAGCTACTACACGAGGCAAACTTATCTATACTCAATTTCTTTATTCGGGACTTTAATCTGAGAGCAGCCATCGAGTCAAAAGAACTATATTCTTCATCCGCCTGGGCACAGAGAAAACAAATACAAATATTTTTTACATTTATTGAAACATTTGACCACAAAGTAAATGCTTTAAATACAAGAAACAATTTTTATTGAATCTTGAAATCTCAGACAAATCAACATTTGTTATTACAAAATTGTATTTCATCATCGATACGAATCGATTATATGCACTACGATAAGATTTTTTTATGTGCACAAAATCCAATAATTTTTATATTGATAAATTAGATACGTTGACTGACGTAAAATGCACGCTATTCCTATATTAGCAACATCTAAAATATTGCATTACCCTTAACAATAAAAAAAAGAGCAATTCATAATACACATGACAACATCAATGTGAGAAGGAGATACATATTTTCTTATGGATGACAATAACTAGCAACACATACAGGTGTAAATATTGGATGTTAACATAAGTTGTGTCTGATTTTTCCAAATGAAAGAGAACAAGAGGACACAAAAAAAAAACAAATTAGTAAATAATTCATAGCATATTCACCATATACTGCGCAAATATCGATAGCAGCTTTATTCCCTTTATTGAATGCAAACAAAAGGGGTGTCGAAAATGCTCAATTTTGTCTACTTGACATTCCATTTTGAATTTTATTTTTTTAAACTTTTATTTATACTTTTACAATGTTTGTATTATTTTTTTTATACAGAATACTGTTCCCTCACTGGGGTATCTCGTGACGAGGGAAACATTTTACAATAAGTAAAACATGCCTTAAATTAGTTATTTAACAAAGTTAACATAATAATAAAATAAAAACGTAATTAATCTAATTAACCTAATTGTTTTATTTATTTTATTAACCTAATTATCATTTACATAATAAGCAATATAAACTAAAATAATCATAAATAACATAGCAGTACGCCAATTTTTACCTATTTGGCTTGATCCACTCATCGATCTGTGCGCAACCCACCTCCACTATCCATTTCTTAAAAGCAATTTTATATTGTGAGTACTTATTAATTGTCCTTATGGATAATGGAAGTAGATTGTACACTTTAATTGAGTAGTAGGCCAATCCTCTTTGACCGAAAGATTGACTTATTGCGTAATATATTTTTACAAGTTATTTTAGGCTAATTATATTTCTTATACTTTTAAAAAAGTAAATTTGTTTTTTCAATTTATTTTTAACATGTTCGATTTGCTTGCTTGTAATCAAATAAAATAATACATTAATGTAAAAACAAACACAATATCTTGTAGAGCAAAATATTTTATTTTGAATGCCGCACAACATTTTTATTTAATTTTACTTCTGGTGTTCATTTTAAAATTTGAAAAAAACGGACAAAACTTATGTTAACATGTAATACTTATATTGTGAAAAAATGTAATTACAAATATAACCACTTAATTATCAACTTAATAAATTGAATTGTATTTAGAAATCAACTGATATATCTTTACTGTTCGATACAGTTACCATTTTAATCGGTTGATGACAGTAAAAGAGTAATTAAAGCATATTCTCATTATACAATGCATTATTCATTGTGGTCATGTCTGATTATGAAAGTCCAAAAAGATTGCCATTTTGGTTAAGTATAACTCAATTATTTGACAACATGAACAGTTAGACTCATCATTAAAAAAAAAATTCATGTTGGCTTTGATAGGAATTGAATGCAAGACCTCAAACACTGTAGCCAACCACGGCAGCCATTACCACCACAATGGTGATATAATGTCAATTAATTATGAATAATCAATAATTTTCCTTTCATAATGTATACATAAGATAGGATGATCCGTTTTTATGGAATCATATCTGTTTACAGATAACCATTGAGTAATAATTTTCATTATGTTAGTAGAGATTATGATAAATACAGATTGGTATGCTAACAAGATATAACTATAACCATTAGGAGGATAAAAAAATTATTGATTTAATCCAAATAAACAATAAAAATTAACTATAGTAATTCGGATACAAATAAAAAAAGTACTTTTATTAACTCATTGACTGACTGTCCATATATTTCAAATATTTGTATTGGCATACTTATTCCGACCTGTGAAGATCTATTGTGACAAGTCCTTGTGAATAATTCTCCCCCCCTCAAGCCCAGATCCGTAAAGTATCAGGCTATTAGATAAGGGGCGAGCTCTTTTACATTCTCGAGTTTAACCAGTGGTCCCCCGAGGATGATGCTCCTTTTATGATGTAAAGCATTACATTCACATAGAATGTGTATAAAAGTTTCCTCATCTGCACTGCAGAACCTACATCTAGAATTGTAGATTGTACCTGCATAGCCGACATATTAAAAACGTTTTTCGTGTAGTAATTTGATTAAAAAAACAACAATCAACCCTCCCGTCCCGATGATGGGTAGCTAGTACACATTGCATGTTACAACTTAAATCTCTTTAAATATAATAAACACTGCTTAAATTTTAGATATTCCTCCGTTATACTTTTACGTATCCGTAAATAAATACATATTGAGCACAGAAAAAGCAAAAAATATCAGAAATCAGAGATAAATCACCAATGTGGCGTGGCATATGAAAAAAATGAGTACCGAATATACGATTGTCTCACACAATCCACGTCTCACTCTCGATGCTACAGATATATTCCCAAGGGAGAGAGACAATGTTACGTGCCACGCAAGTCAATAACCAAAAGCTAGTACATTAGCTACCAGACGTCAGTAGCTTTAGACTAATCCAAAGTTTGAAATTTAGTTCGTAGCTTTAATTTTGGTGCAGTCAGTATAGCTTGAAATAAGATGTTTTATCTAACTACATTTTCAGATTAAATTTGATATCAGATGTTGCTTGTGCTCAGCGCCTATTTATAAGTCGTCATATATGATGTTTAAATTATTTAAAACATCAAATTCGAATGAGAGTTAACATCCAAAAAATAATAAATGGTAATCATTTTCCTATTGTTAACGACTTTTAAATTTATATAAGTAATATATATTCAGTCGGCATGTTTTACCGCCAATCTACTAAATCAACTTTTTCCAGGAGGCAGAAAAAAAATATTTTAAAATCAAATCCGACACATTATTGACTCCAATCTGCGGTACTGATCTTCTTCAGAAAGCTCGCCAACTATTGGTACCACACGTATCTTACCGGGTACCAAATTGCCTCCAAACAACCACCCCATCCCAATTATTCCATATGACGCAACCGATTGGAACAGTGCAAAATATACCGATTTAATCGCTCTGTAATCTAAACCATCTCTCAATGAGTAGAACACATGTATTAATTTTTTGGAATTTTTCGGTAGTCATAGAAATGTGAGATTCCCATCTAAGATGGCTGTCAATCTCTATTCCGAAATATTTTATTTCACTTACTCTTATGAAAGGAGCGCAGGTGCATGCTGACCGACGATATTTATTATAATAGATATATAAGGCATGTTTCAAAATAATGTAAAATGTTTCCCTCGGCAGGAGACACTTTCATGGGAGAACATTATCTTTAATGTAAAAAAATTGTGAAAGAATGATAAATAAAAAATATAAATAAAATAATAATCGAAATGACTTACCTACAAAGTTGTGTTCTCGTACATACTTGCTGTCGTAGTGACAAGCTAATACAAGGAAACGATCTGCATCGGGGTTCAACTTGGCAATAATATTTTGAAACTGGAGTTCGCCAAATATGGGAGTCATATCGTTGAATTTATCACGCTCTACGTCCCAGCCGAGACCCTCCATTGTTTCCGCTATATAATCTGCGACCAAATCGTGCTGCTTAGTTCCGACAACGCGAGGAACCAATATATTATCCAAAACTGAATTCATATTCACTAAATTCGTCATTCGGGCAACAGTGGAGACATCGTTATCCGACAAGTCCACAGCCTGGTGAGACCTCTAAAAAAACAAAATGTTTAATTTATAAACGTACAAAGTTCACATTATCTACTGAATACATAACGACGTATCCTTCAAACTGAACAATATGTGAAAGCCACCTGTTGAGGTGTTTGGTACAACTTTGAAAACAAATGCATACCCTGGCCAAATCGAAAGTCTTGGATTTTCTTTGGAAGCTGTCACCCAATAAGAGTAAAATTACTGTTAATACGCCTAGTATTTGAACTTCCATATTGTGATATTATGCTTAGAAAAAATATTCACACTTTTAAAACTGAACGAATTTGACGTTTGACATTCGGGAACTGACAACCGACAAGAACTACCAACCTGGCAACCTGCTACCAACAACCAGTAGTCTGTGCCAACAACCGAACAACCGTTGCCGTGTTGCGCTACCAACTTAACGGCTAAACTAAAAATAAAACCAATGGCCGCTTATTAAAAACTAAAGCGCCGAAATAGGTAGGTATATTGTCAAGTAAAGCAGTGTTTTTAAATCTTTTTGAATACGCGACCCTTTTGCGTTTATCAAAAATCTGATGATCTCCCAGGACCTCAATTTTATTATTATACTACGCGTATGTCAGCAATTTCAACGACAGTGATATGAATTTTTTTTTCAATCGAGACCGTAATATTATTATTATTCATTGAAAAATTAAATGTATAGATGGATGGAAAGAAAATCCGAATACCTTGAGCTAGCAAGGGAAACTTTGAAATTGTTAGTCCCATTTACCACATTCTACATAATATTTTGCGAACTAACGTTGGTCATTATTATTATTATTATTATTATTATTATTATTGTTGTTGGAACATTTATATAGCGCCATTTTTGTGAAAATCAATTCAAGGGCACTGTACAGTAAATAAATATCTCAGCACGTCTTGCAGCTACAGAGCGTATACTTATACTATTGGGATCCTAGTTCCTCTTTTCCAATTATGATACATATTTCAATTATAACAAATAGGAGCTAGATTACAGTACGTCTTGTAGCTACATTTATTGTTTGAATGGTACGAAAATAAATATTTTTAAAAACTCATTTATAAAAATAGCAGTTAAATTATAAAAAGTCCTGCAGCTACTGAGCGCATGGACTGTTGAAATTCTAGTCCCCATTTACAAAATTTAAGTTTTTTATGGTTGATAACATTGAAATATTGAAGCAAGATTATCAATCTTTGAGTGGAATTCTGGCAACTTAAAATTAAACCAATAAATCATCATTCATTATTTGTCATTTGTGTATTAAAAATAGAACCACGATTCGAAAAATCGTTTGAAAATAAATAAGCACAGCTTTCTCATTGAAATTATTGTACATTTATTGCACCGTAAGACCTAAAGCTGTTGCTTTTTATTTTTACCCTGCTTGCTGCCACAACCTCCCGAACTCCAGTTATCCGGATTTGTCAATTCGGATAACTGGAGTTATAATAAATGGAGCTCTAATGTGTGTGAATTGAGTGAGTGGTGCGAGTGTGAGTAATAATTAATTTAAGGATTTCTTAAAATATCAATACTATTAAACATAAAAATTAAAATAATACTAACAGGTCTATTTTTGTAGCCATTTGAATATTCAATTGGATCTTTTTTTCAAAACTAAAATTAAATCCATAGAAGTAAGAATAGTCCAGAAGGAGCGTAGAATCATATTTGAATACATCGGACTCCGAAAATCTCCCCACTATGTCCCACTTTCGCCGCGCGCATTCGTAAAGTCACCGCGTAATGTTGCACGATGGGAAAAAATAAAATCATAACTTAAATGTAATGTAAAAAAAAAAAACAATCTGTTAATTTCTCCAAAATTTTATTTTACACACGGAAACATTGATTGACACAACAGAGTAGATAATTATAGGGTCGTTTAGTAAGAGTAATTAAATTAATGAACTTTGAACTTAAAGAAAAAAACAAATTTTATTTTAAATAAAACGGATATTTTTATATCATGTTAAATAATATTTTATGTTTTGAAGACAATATCGGTCAAATGTCCACCACGGCGTTGTTTAATCCGAGGTCCATTTTTTTTATAATTTCTCTCATTATATGAGCAAAGTAGGGTAAAAAAATTACTACCCTGGCAACACTAACGAAATGTCCATTTTGTTTTCTTCAACAATCTGACAGATGTAAAAATAATTTAACTTTTAAGTAACGAATTTGCTACATACACATACATTTGCTAATCACATGAAATGTGATTCCATACTGTTCCTTTAAGATCCCAGCAGTATATCTACACTTTAAAACGACACAACACGGCATAGTTGAATTCAAATCGGGAGTTGCGTACTGAGCGACGTCTACACAGAAACTAATGGGTCAAAACGTAAAACTAATATTTTAAGAGTAATTAAGTCGCCTTTTGTTTGATGCGCGTATGCGGTTTCTGGACTATTCTTAATTCTTTGATTAAATCATTGTGTTTTTTCTATGCAATAACTACGTGTGCTATTTACATATTATTTGTAGTTTTTACAGTTCTTCCTTCGTGGTTTATTGTTTGAACAAATACCGACAACATTGAATCCATTACTATTCGATGCACTCCAATGAACCGTGGCTAATAAAAATGAACGTCTTTGTTTTATTTACTTAAAAACCAATGTTTAATCTAGCCTTTTTTGGTAATAATTTGATCGTAATTTGTATGCCAGACGCGTGTCCACAAGGATGGCGCTTTGAAGGCCGTCAAATTTAAAATTAAAAACGCAATAAAGGCAGACATGTAAAACTAAAAACAACATGACACAACGCTATCGTGAATTATATTTTTATTTATGAACCTGGATTTTTTTTGTAAAAATATGTTAGCTGGCTAGGTTATTGTCATAATATTGATTTATTAAAAAAAATAAAAAATAATCATATTTTTATTAGGTTGAATGCATTTCAGCTTTTTAGGTAAAAACCCATGTTGAGCAGAAGCGTATTAAAAGGCGTATTAGGAAAAATAATACATGAAATATAATATGAAATTTGTTCATAACATACACTTTCGAAATCACAATACAAAAAATTATAATGCCGTCTATTGGCGGCGGCGTTATATATAACGCCTTCAATTAAATTTTACATATAAAAATAAAAATAGAATATTTCAAAAAATATGTGTGATAATGATATACAAAAAAATATTTGTGAAAATGATGTACTGTTTATGAAATGTCTTCTATTGGTCTATATAAATATGTTATGTTTTTTATGATTATTTTAGTTTATATTGCTTATTATGTTAAATGATAATTAGGTTAATTAGATTAATTATGTTTTTTTTTAAATTATTATTTATAAGTTAACTTTGTTAAATAACTAATTTAAGGCATGTTTCACTTTTTGTAAAATGTTTCCCTTGACACGGGACACCCCCGCATTATTCTGTATAAAAAAAGAATACGAATAATGTTAAAGTATAAATAAATCGTATGGTAACTGTACAATGTATTTCATTACCATATACACTACAGATAATTAAACCACTAATATTAATTTAAATTATAAAACAATTTAATAATTTTATGATTCAATTAGCATTTGTTTCATTTCACTTATATCATTATCTTTTTTGCTGTGGTTAGAATAAAATTCAAGATTCTTTTAAGTGAATGAAAGTGAAAAAATGTCGAATTAAACTATATATCTGTTTTGTTTTTCAAAGTTGTATTGCAAACAAAGTATTTTCACATCACACGTGATGGCAAATTTCTGAATAGCATGACGTCTGATAATAATGAAAGTCTTACGAATTGAAATTCCATTTTCTTCACAATAGTAACGTGTTTATTTAATTTTTCGTCAGTGTCATTTAGAGTTTTTATAAATCCATCATTTAATTGAGAAGTTCTAATACTTTCAAATAAAATCGCCTTTGCTGGAAATGATTTTTCAACCTTTTTCTTGCTGTCCCAAAAACATCCGCGCATTACGGTACAGTGTAGTCACTACACGTGCAAAAATTAGAGATTTTGAATCGGAAAAATATAATATTTATAGGCAATTGCTTCAATTATTTATAGTTGAAGTCAAAAGGGATAATATTTTTAATCTTATGCTAAAAACAGGAAAAAAAACATTAGCTCTTGCTCGCAGTGCTAGCGACAGAACCGCTCCTGATGAAAGTAGGGGAAAAGAAGTCTACTAACTGGCGTCTGAGAGAAGTAGTAGAAAATTTACTCTTCATGCGTGTGACGCGTGAAATTGTCTCTCAGTATTATCGAAACTGAGACGCAAAGAGTTAGTGAGACAATTATATTAAGATTGCTCTTTTAATATGTACTCCCCAACATGCTATACACTGGTAAAAAAAAATGTATTGGTGATGTATGTCCGATTTTTGATAAAATGTTTTTTTCTGTTCCCAATAAGTAACAATTATGGTACAGAAAAAAATTACATCCGGTATATAAATGTATAACGGAGGAATACCGAAAATCTTGAGGCATTATTTTTTATATTTAAGATATTAAAGTTATTAGATGCAATGTGTACTAGCTACGTATCACCGTAAAGGGAAAGTTAATCCATGTTTTTAGTTTGCGCCCTCTAAAACAAATCATACTACACGCATTGCATTAAAAACTTTCAAGAATCGTCAATAGGTGTCTCGAAATTATGTTGCTTTAGCAATGAGGAAGTTCAGTGCCACGGGAAATTGGATATAAAAAATGCGTTCTTGGGCGCGATAAAAATTAGAGCATTTAATTGTACCGTGAAGCTTCTCGAAAATGCATATTTTTTTTTGTAAAAATGATTTTCTAAATATGAACTACTTTGAAAAGTCACAAGTTCTTGTGAACCAATCAATTATAGCGTTGTAATGTGTTGTGATTTGCCATTTCTATAAACGTTTAGTGTTTTATGACAGGTACAGGGTTCTACTTTTAAATACCGGCACAACTCGTCGACGACGTGAACAATACTTTAAAAAAATATAGCTATGATAATACGATTCTTCACATTTAAAAAAAAAAAGTATACTTAGACAGTCTGTTAGCAAAAACGTTTTTTTTAAACCACTTAACTTCCTCATTATTATAAACAACGCCTACAATAATAAGCGATATAATTTTGAATTTGTTTTATAGTTATCCAGATGTTTATTGAAATATATGTTTATGTAATAATTAAAAAATATATTTTTGCCGTTATTTAATCATGTACATGCTTCCACTTTCCATTATGATGTATCCCAAATCAATTACAAAGGTCTACAGTACTCTATAGTTAAGAGAATTGTACCAGCAAAGATTTACGAACAAAGAAGTAATAATGATCTCATGTACAAAACAATCAAAACTCTGCCTGTTCGAGGATTACTGTGGCTTTGCATCATTTTAGAACAATTGAATAGTAATACATTCAAGTTTCCTCTCAATCATAACCATAATACACGCTTCACGTCTAATGATGGCTTGGTAGTACAAAAAGTATGTAATAAGTATGGTAATAGAACTCTCAAATATTTAGTACCTAGCATTTTTAATTTATTGCCTAAAAAACTTAACTCTCATTGTAACAAGAGCAAAATAAGAGAGTGGCTACTCGATCAAAAGTTTATATATGAATAGTAGCTTATGTGTAAATATTTTAATTTTTCATTTATTTTCTTGTACTTCAAAATTAAATTTATATATTATTACTTGTATATACGTGTATATTCTGATCTTTCTGGCTGTTAATTTATATATGTTATTTATTGTTTTTATAAATGTAAATCATATTAAATAAGTTAGTATAAATATAATCTCCACGAACAAGCTACAGAAAGTGGCTTGGTGGGATTTTAGCTTTAGTAAAAAATATAAAATATGAAAAATGTATAATTATATTATTAAAAAAAAAAAAACAGGGCTCTTGGCCTTATAGGGTTTGGGATAAGTTATTATTTATTTTTTGTAATATATGTATGTATTTGTATGAATAAATAAATGAATGAATGAATCAATAAATTAAAAAAACTTACTATGAACTAATGAAAGAAACAAATATTCATTTAACATATTACAACAGAGATGAAGAACATTTAAGAGAAGGTAATATAGAAGTCTAGGCATCTACAGGGCTTATGACCTGTCAATGGCTGGTTTAAGTGGCCACTTTACACACTGTGTAACATTCACCATTCTGCCTATATTTGAACATCTATATTCCTTCAATTCTTTCATCTGTTGATGTTTGTGAAGTTAAAGAGCTGAAACCTTTATTTATGCGAGTGAGATTCATCTAATTGAATTATTTCACCTGCATACTAGGCAACGCCTGAAAATGTTACTTTTTCAATTTCTATACTTCTTTATGGACCAGGTAATTTATCAACAATATTTTGAGTTTGTCAAATTTTTTGTAGACAAGAACTGGATTCAACTCCCTGGGGAGCTGTTTATATTAACATATTACAACAGAGATGAAGAACAAAAAATTGTTGTTAAATATTCATTTTATTTCTATAACGTTAAACCATAAAGGTTAATAAAATTTAATATCGGGGGCAAATGAGCAGAGAAAAGTATCACTCGGTGTATTTGATCTTGAACGGCAAGATTGAGGGTCGCCGAGTAACTGGAAGAAAACAGACGTCCTGGCTGCGTAGTATTCCATACTGGTCTGGCTTCAGAACTATGGAGTAGATTTTCCAGCAGCACAGAGAGACCTTCGCCAGAGTTATTTCCAACGTCGGGGATACCTGACAGGGTACTCAGGGGAGAAGAAGACGAACGAACATCAAAAGTGTTACTTTTTAGTAACTGTCAAACGTACGAGTATTTAGATTCCTTGGCTACTCTCATATTAAAATTAATTAAGTGAGAATAACTTAGCATAGTAGTGTAATGAATGGCGCATTCGTCTACCAGGGATTTGAACCCCAACAAGTATTCGTATTTTTATGGTGGTTTAATACTGCAACATTTCATTCTTCCTTGACTGGCACCTGAAGCGTGAGACTGATCACCTTTCCTTTATGGTGTTCAACTTCATTTGGTGTTCCGATCTGGTGCTGTACACACCATTTCGTGCATATAGGAGAATGATTATGATGAAAATGACCCGTCAAATCGTCGGGATCGTAGAACAATGACGCATGTGATTTTTTCAACTTTACTTGAGAGCGGTTTAATTTTTTTTTGGACACTTTATGTCACAACTTAATAAGTTCAAAAGTTTGTCATTTGATACTTGGGTTATATATATACATATTTATTCAAACTTGGAAAAAAAGCCATTATATAAATTTTTCGATGTCAAATATAAAAGAAAGTCAATACCGCATTTTTCGCATATCTGCCGTTATTCTACGATCCCGACGAAATGACAGTTCTAAAATAAAATGTCAACTAACTTTGACAGTAACTTGCGACGTAATTTTTGACGCGCTTTCGAAGTTGGTAAAAGTTTTGACGTTTGCCTAACCCAACTTTAAACCGACGGTTTTCTTCCTTGAGATTTCTTTTTCTGCCACTACGTCACCGGTCACGTGGCCCGCTCGTTGACGTCACGCAGTCCCGCAAGTCTTGGTAGATGAACGTCATTCGCTGCAGAACGTGGGAAGGTTGGTAGGATGGGTAGGTGGCAAGCTAGGCACTCCAGTTACGTTATACTGGGTAGGTACCTATCTATTCCTACTCAGTGTGTTAGGGGGCCAAGCGGTGTCAACTTAACTCGCCGCAGCCTACTTTTTCTGTGATTGGCGCGAATCCGGATGAACAATCCTTCCATAACTAAAAAAAGTATACAGCGACTATTCTTGATGCTCTGTAAAAATGCGAAATAACATACGTTACTCTCGTAATTGAGAGATTGTTTTGTTTTGTTTATCAGAAGAAAAATTGAAATGAATGAAAGAGCATTACACAATGAATAACATTTATTCATCATAATCATTAGTACAAACAGCTAACCTATGAAGAATTGGTCGATGGTAACTAAAATTTGAAACGTTGCGCATAATCGTTGGACTAAGTTGACGTACGAACGTTAAGTCGATTGTGGTGTGTCCAATTTTAGTCGGAGAGGTTTGTACAAGTTATAAATGGTATTCTTATTGATTAGAATGTATTTTTTCTTAGCTCTGTGTAGACCCCTCAATCACTCAAATCGACCCACTCGTTCCGGAGATACAACTGATCTGAGCGCGCGCCGAGCCCACACAAGCCCAAATTTTGATCGTCACACGCAGCGCTGTGTCGTCACCTCGCAACTCTCCGTCCACTCACGGTACGCGACTCGACACAGTCGATAAAACAGGCTATCCAGTCTTAGTTTTAGATATTCTGTAAATCTTATGGTTTTGCTCACAAAGCCCATTGAAAGTACACAAAAAATTTGGTCGCGGTAAAACCTTACCTGACACCAGAACGAAGCATAAAGTTCATTCATTTGCATTCACTTAATAAAACAAATATCATTTTTAATTCTAACAACAACTATTATTTTTTATTACACGATAAAGATACATTCAAAATTAATTTAAGAGTCCCCCTCACTTGGCAAATTAGATCGGAACTTGAAAGTACTGCATTCACATACCCGAAACCGTTTTAAAGATCGTGGGTCCGAATCGATTTGACTCATACAAAAAAGCAATGATTTTTTTTGTCATCATAATTTGAAAATTTCTATTTCTTTCATCGCAATTTCAATTTAATTTAACTCTACTGCTTTCACTGCCCTTTCTCTGTGAGTTTGGAAAAATATATGGAGGGCTTTTGTCGGATATTGCCATTTATGCTCATGACCGAATCGCAAACACAAATGGTAGCAAAACTATATTTACTTAGCCTCTGTCCATTATTGTAACTTTAGAAATCAGATCTGAACGACCTTGGACTGTCGAGGATTCGCCAGTGTGAAGGTAATTGCAAAGGGTCGGTCTTCGAACCTAGTGTTTGAGCAGCGCCGGGGTTCGGCAAGTTTTCCGATACCTGATCAAATGCTGATCTAAGAGCAGATTTTCTTTAACTTGTAGTTTTTCAAATTTGTTTTATTTATTTTTTATTAATAAATTTCATAAAAGGTTTATGTTTTAAAAAATTCTATACATATCTACTTTTATACATCGAGTAAATGTTATCACTGTAACTCTCCAAAAAAAGAGACTAACTTTTGTGCTTGAAGAGTGACTTATACTGTTATAGTTGTTCATTTATAATAGTTTATATAATTTTAAATACGAGTACCTGAGAAAAAAAAAAACGTAGGATATATAAAGCAAAAACATAAAACAATAATACATTCATCCAAATTAAAATTTAATGTAGTTTTTACACGTGTTCAAAAAAATAATTTATGTATTGATAATATGTTATTTTTAAACGTTTTTAGTTCATTAGGAAGATTATTATAATTTTTTTACACATTTGAAGACAAAGCTATTTTGACCATGATTTGTGTGGAATTTAGGAATTTTAATATTATGTTGGTATCTAAATAAGTTTGTTTTAAAATGACAAAAAATAATTGAGATTACTAAGCCGTTGTGTAATTGTTTGATTGCATATTTGTTTAATGCAGGTTTCTGTGCATATTATTAATAATAGTTAATAGTATTAATCCCAGTTGTGTTTTGTCTTTATTTAAATAAAGACAAAACACAACTGGGAAAATAAAATTAACATAATATTTATATTATGTAGTATAACCACAGTATCACAACCAGCACTTTTTTAGGCGGTAAGTGAACCAGTTTGTCTGTATTTTTTTATGCATGTATTATTTAAATTACAAATATTTACCGTCGCTATTTATAGGTAATTTAATAAACGTTGAGCATTGTAAATAACTTGACAACTGTTCATGCTAAAAAGTAAACGAAATGTAGAAAAATATCCAAGGGGTAGCTTTTGTAGATTGAAGGTATCATAGTAACTGCCGGACACGTGGCTAACAGGCTGCTCGCTGATTCCTGGAATATGGTCTGCACATGTGTGCAGTTACCGAGACATGGTACGTATTGTTCTGATGACCAAATGTCTATTTTGGTCTGAATTGTTTCGTTTTTAAATAGGTTTGCAGCATTCCCGCTCAATTAATTTATTTACGTTACTATTAATTTGACAAATGCATGTGTGAGAGATGTATAAGATAATTTTGATAAAAATTAATCAATAAATATTTTTGAATGTTATTAGAAGGTAGGGGTTTAATATATTATGTATTTAATAAAAAAAAACATAAGTTCACTTTCAGTAGAACTGTTGTCATTTATTATGGGGGGTAGTGTTCAGATCCGATTTTAAATACGTTTTTTTTATTTTTTACCATGTTTTTAAAACATTTTTTCTATGTTTTTTTTTATGTGTATTTTACTATGTTTTTCACTACGTCCAATACCTTTATGTATTTTTTTCTGTATTGATTACTGTTTTATAAGAAACAAGAGAAAGAGAAAGAAGAGAAAGAGAAAAAAAAAAATATATATTTGGCCGGCTTAGAACGGGGTCAAAGCAACGTTGTATAAATGTATAATTTTATGTATTTAATATGAAAACAAAAAAGTTAAATTTGGGTACTTTTGAGTCGCAAACTATTACATTTATGTATTCTTCATTTACCTGGAAGAAGAAAATAATGTAATATTGTTTATTTATTTAAAAATTTAAGAACATAAATAAAATCACTTTGCCAGGCCTTGCAGCCAACCAAAAAACAGACCAGTCAATAAAAGTTTTATCTCTGTAAAAATAATCTCATTTCGATATTAATCCTGCAGGAAAAAATTTAAAATTCATCTACAAAGGTTTGGTCATGCCTGTAATATTATTAATTGAAAATATGAGATTGTTTTAAAATATATCTGCTGACCCATAATTTAGTCAGTTTATTAAACTGTTCGTAGAAACTATGCCGATCGCCATTCGCATGGAATGCAAACCCAACTAGTTACCTACTTCATAATTTCCGCTGGCAATAGGTATAAAAATATGATTCTGTACCTTCTGGTAATTTACAAATACCGGCAATTTGCTGGTATTTGTATATGGCGGATTTTGTATTTATAATATACATAGACAGGTGCAGCGGCGACGCACAGTGACTGAAATCTAGAGGCCTCGCTGCGAAGGCAGTAGGTACAATTTCACCGTTGATGAATAAACTGTTATGTATTGTCCAGGGAGCCCAATGTCTTTTTTTATTTTTCAAAAATATTTACAAAATGGTCTTAAATTAAAGTCCTGCTGAGTTGCATACATACAACTCGTCAGAAGGTTTTTATAAAATAACATCGATTTTTTACACCTAACCTACGTTAACAATAATTTTACTTGAAAAACATTACATATTACATTATGAAAAACTATCACTAATACAAAAAACTTTTTTCTAATAAGCATAATTTGAGCAAACGTCATACTCCTGTATTTAACTCAGTATTTTTAATATTTATTTATTTATTTATTTTGTTTATTTATTAATTTACACGCCCTACGGGCTTTTACATATATTAGAAATTACAGTCAAGTGCAGCAGTGAAACATAAGTATATAAATTTAGTTAAAATTAAAGATAACATAAGAAAAGCTAAAAGATACAATAATAAGTAAAAATCAGGAAATGTACTAACATGGGTATAGGGTACATAGAAAAATATTTAATAAATAAAAGTATGAAAACATACAAACATACATATACATACATATAAGTTTATACATTATTATAGAGATACATGAGAAAAAAATACTAAATAAAGAACAATATTAAGAAATTTTATACAAATTAATTAATACAAATTATACAAATTATACAAATGAATACAAATTAATTGTTTGGTAACATGTTAAATATTTTAGGTATACTATATTGCAGTGTCCTTTTGCCATATTTATTGCAATATTAAGGACAGCTAGCCCTTTCATACGAACAAACCTGGTGTTGTAATTATGTACCAACTTGTGTTTATACTCGGAGTGCGACGCATGCTGGCAAATTAGTTTATACCAAAGTAGAGCTCTAACAGACAATTTATTTACAGATTTATACATCAATGATATTTAAATATTCGGGTATAAACTGAACTAATATTTTGTGCTGTCTTTTTCCAGCAAATGAAAGTACTGTCGCTAACCCTTGGCGTTGAAATCGTCAAATGTAGTACCTACATACTAACAATCCTTTCACTGTGACTTGATGAAAATAATGTGATATGATACCTTTAAATAAGCGGTGACACATCGATGATTATGGAATTTATTTTAAAGTGACTTATATAAAAGGCGTCGGAATTAGAAGATTTTAAAATTACGATAATTATAATAATATCTAACATCTAACGTAATTAAATTGATAAACTTTCTTTAATTGACATACGCTATTGTGATACAAGTAAATACAGGTTTTGTTACTCCTTCTGTTTGTTACCCGGTTAATATTCGCGCTAGAAAACGGAAATAAATTGTGGTTGAGCGGGAGTCGTATTTCGAAAATGTAATTCAAAGGTCCGTGACATTAACACAGGAGCACAACCGAATACCAAATAATTATTCGAATAATTTCTTATTTATTTATTTTTGCATATGGGGTTTTGCAACTAAAAAGCTTATATCCGAAATCCAGATTATTCAATATAGGGCAATAAGAAATATACATAATATTCCAATAGAAATGCACATAAAAGACATGTACAAACTGACCGGCATTTTACCTTTTAGCATTATTCCTTATTACGAAATTGCATATACACAGATTCAAATCATATGTAATGTAGCTCACACAAATATTAACTTCACATATATACTTATTACGTGATGTTCACAGTTACAATACAAGACAAAGACACAATCTACATCCACCTGATACTCGTACTACAAAATTTGGTCTAAAGTCTCTGCTGTACCTGGCTTGTAGGGAATATAACAGGCTTCCTGAGGGTATTCGAGGCTCTAATAATGTGGCTAACAGCCTAAAGCTATATTATCTCAGGCAGTATGTGGAAAGTGTTCAAAATTAACATATTAGTGTAATTGTGCTTTGATCTTTATTTTGCTTGATATAATATATAAGTGTTTATAATAATTGTGTGTTCTGTCGTGAATGTATATAAATGTAATTTTCTTATGGCCCAAAATGAGTTATTGTAACTCATTGGGAATAGTTTTTATTCCTTTTCCAACAAGGAAGTTCAGTGGTTTTAGAAAATACATATTAGTTTATTTTATTTTTATATACAATATTATTTTCACTATGATTTCCTAAAGTTTTGTGGTTTTTAAATTGACTTAACCCGTGACGTCACGAGTTGTCGTCGGTGAGTCGAGCTGACACTTAAAGAGGGAACCCCGTTTGTATGAAACACGCTAAATATGGCTTCCCAGAAACCAGAAATCTATCACTTATTGATTTGCTATTCTAAACAGCTGTTTACCAGAATCTATGACTTGTTAAAGTAGTTCATTTTTATCAAAACCTATTTATGAATTTTTTCAAAGATTTTCGAGAAATTTTGCGTACAATTAAATGCTCTAATTTTAAATACGCGTAAGAAAACATTTTTATTTCCAAATTTCCCGTAGCTCTGAATTTCCTCATTGTTCAAGTCCTCTTTATTTCGAGTTATCGAGGAACTGTGCCGGCTCGGCGCTATATTACGCCGATTCGGTACCCAGTACCTACTCCGGTACAATCAGTCAGGTAATGGCGACTTACATACTCTTTAAAGTCTTTAGTTTACCTCCGATAGGGGACGACAGAGCACGTGCGTCGCGCAATTTTCCACATCTTCAAATTCACGCGGGAAAACCGACGCGACGCCTTTTAAAATCGTCTCCAATTTAACCGACGCGCTTTCTCGAAGTACACAACAATTTGACTTGAAAACAAATTCGCCGAGTGTTCAAAACAATATATAAATAGATTAATTTATTTTACAACACGCTTCCTGCTTTTTGAAGGACGTCTTGTTGAATTATTTGCGTCAACTCGACAGCACGTGGACATATTTTTTCAATAAATAATGTAAGTTTTCGGCGCCATTTTTTTGCAATTTATATATTTTAGTTTATAATTAGTTCGTTGTAATGTTTTCATATCATGCATAGTTAACTTATTTAATTTATTATGGGTATACTGGCAAAAAACGTTAACTCGAAAATATGCAGATTTGACTTAATGATGCAGTTTTGTAAAGTTTTTAACGCTCTACAAACTGATAAATACACTAAGTCATATTAAATTTCATATATCTGTGGTTTTAGAAACAAATTTAAGGTTAAGTCGTATACCGGGTATTTTATTCGGGCTAAAAGCTTTAAATAACTTAATAATACTCATTGGGCGTATATATAAAAATAAAAAAAATAAGAAACGTTCAAATTAAAAAGATGTTCTTAAATAAGCACTTAACATCTTAATAAAATAAAATATAAAACAGTAAAATTGGAACAAAACTTTAATGCTTAAATTCTCAAAACAGGAATTTAAGAGTTAAAGTTTTTGCCGGTATACCCACGATATTATCAATTCAAATACCAGTATATAAAATTGTATTGTATATTAATGTACAAACATTTAGGTATGTATAATTTTTTCTCTTAATGTATTCATGTAATAGTTTTTTTCTAAATAACGTAGTGTTATGACTACTATTTTTATATTAAAACTAGCAGACCCAACAGACGTTGTCCTGCCCAAACGTTAAAAATTCTTTTCATTGATAAGTAGGTACCTAGGTACTTGTTTATGATTGAATTCCAATACTAAAATTATTAATATTCAAATATTGAATTTAAGTAGGTACTTAAGTATTTGTTTATGGTTGAATCCCAAAATATAAAATAATTCCATTTCAAATATAGAATTCTATTTGCAAATGTCAAACTCGGCTTTTCTTACCAACTGGGGTGCACTTTACTCATAAATGCGATTTTCAAAAATTTATTTAATAGCAGTTAATATTATTATAACATTAACAATAATCCTATAAAAAGAAATAAATGGGAAGAAATTATAAGGAATGTAAGGAAAGAATCTGATTGGGATCCATAAAAATTAAATATTGTTTGTAAACATTTAAAAACAAACTTTTTTTAACACAAAAAAAACATCCTTCCTTTTTTTGTAAATGCATTCTCGTCGAATGAAACCCTGGTAGGTCGATAAAACAAATATTTATGGTTCTAACTTTTTTTTATAGATTCCATCGAAAAATTTATTATCTTAAAATACGCGCAGTGCAAAGATCTACATTTCGCTGAAAACCGCATGTAAATCGGTTAAGCCGTTTAGAAGGAGTTCAGAGACATCACACATACATAAGAATATATATATGTAAATAAAGATTAATTCACAGTAAAATAATTTCATGTATTATGTATTATCATAACGAATACTAGTGCATATTGTTATATCACATACAAAGGTAGGTACATATAGTTATGAGTATTAATTTTTTACATTTCAAGAATTTATTTAACAGTATTAATGACTAGAAAAGTTCGACAGAAAACTCCGACTCCGTAAATAAAATTTGTGGATTTTTTTTCATAATTCAGGTTATTATATCAGGTTTCCGTAAAATGAAAAAAAAAATACTGGTTCGATTAAGTACATTCAATTTATCAAACCAACTTAAACAATTAAAACATGTTTTTAAAAAATAATTAACCTCCTCCCCACTGGTATCACACTCCTCATGGTACCACTTTGAGCATTTATTGCACTGGACCCACTAATTACCAAAAATATAGCTCCGATTGCAGGATCAACAATGTTCGGGTTGAGATCTTTTTCTGAAAGTATTTGTTTATATACACGCCCAATGGGCATTTTTATGGACACGTTTATGCATAAACAAATATAATTAAAAATGTAGAATGACTCAATGGTATGTCGTAGATTTTGTGGGAGTGGAAGCGGGAGAGAGGTGTTTATAATTGAATTTGATTGAGTGATCGTTTGAAAGAAGACAACTTGTTATCAAAGAAATCAAGACTGGTATAAGACAGGACCTAAGAATTCTGAGCATAGGGGAATGAAAACCATAGTTAGTTCTATGGTTATCGGTATAAAAGAGTTAGTTTTTTTTTGTTTTCTCGGTATATTGAAAGTAAAATTGTAGTGGCAGTCAGTCTTCTTCTTCTTATTCAGCCTTCTGTCCTCCACTGCTGTACATATGCCTCTTCCATTTCCTTTCATTTTTCTCGGTCGGTTGCTACTTGCAGTCGATGTTTACCCCCTACAGCAGCTATGTCATCGGACCATCTTTTTAGGTCTTCCGACGCCTCGCATATTCTCCAAAGGTCTCTATCTTAAAATTTTATATGTCCATCTTGTGGGGTCTTGTCTCGCAACATGTCCCGCATATTGCCACTTCATTCCTGCTACGCGATCCATGATATCCGTTATTCTGGTTCTGTTCGTAATTTCTTCATTTCTTATTTTGTAACTTAGGCTTATACCAAGCATGGATCTTTCCATTGATTGCTGAGTGCATTTGAGCTTTTCTACATTTCTTTTTGTGAGGGTCGTGGTCTCAAATGCATATGTAGTCACTGATGGTATCCATAATTCGTATGTTTTCCTTTTCAGACGAATCGGAATCTTTTTGTTTTCAAGTATGCATATAAGTTTTCCAAAAGCTGCCCAACTTCTTTCTATTCTTCTTAGCAGTTCCACCGTTTGATTTTCTTTGCCCAGTTTTATCTCATGGCCAAGATATATATATTCATCTACTATTTCGAGGTTTTTATTATTAACAGTGATGATCCAGTTTTACGGACTTATTTTATTTATTTATTTTATTTCATTGGAAAGCCAACAGACATTTATACATTTATAAGAATCAATTATACCATAAATACATATCATAAAGTCCAATTAGAGGCTTCCACATAATATCGTTATTGTAAATGTTGTCACATAAAAATTATACATAACATAAAATAACTAATCATACAAAACTTATAATATTACTAGAAATGTAAATGAATATTGGTCACACAGTTGCACATTACAATAAATAATACAACTATAGTTGACTATACAGTGTTCATTTATTATGTGCTTACATACAGAACTGCACATCACCTGCATAATATAGGCTGCGGATTCAAGGCGCAACATCATAACTTGAATTATTTTTGGAAATTTCACTTTTAAAGGAAGTTAAAGATATGTTATTAATATCAATACAATTAAATTTTTGGTTACACATATGGCAGGTTCTATTTATAAATGAATTTTGAAAAGATTTAGTTTTACATTTAGAAATTTTAAAAAGAGATTGGTTTCTGGTCTGCGTTACTGGGATTCTAAAATTAATAAGTGACAGAATCTTATACTTTTTGTATTTGTTCATATTCAGACCGATTTTACTAGAAGCTTCATGCAATTCGTTAACCATTAGACTTAATTTATCAATGCTTTCACTTATAAATATAATGTCATCAGCAAATCTAAGGTGATTCAGATATGTGCCATTTATCTTCAGTCCCTTGTTATCTTAGTTGAGTGACTAGCTTTGGTGAAATTGTGCCACCTTGTCACACACCTTTTCGTATTTTAATTTTTTCAGTCTTAGTGCCGTCATCAATTTTAACAGCTTGCCCACCACATACCGCACACCGCATCTGAGGACATAAGTCCCCTTGGCGGTGCCCACATACACGGAAAATTTGCTCGTTGTTAAACGAGAAAAGCTGCCCGAAGGAGCTCTCTGAAATATGGTAGCCTTAGCATCGTTGTGCTGAAAGAAAGTAATCCAGAAGTACATAAAATGTACTTCATTGGATTGAGAAGAGAGGGAAGTGAATTCTTCACTGACTGGGATTAAATTGATTGGACATGATCAATTCGCTGAAATGATTACAAAACTTTTTAAAAGCCTTGAAATTCTTTTTAGAAGCCACCAGATCTGTACATCCATTTGTATATTTTAACAGTCATTGTTGCATTTTTATTTACAAAATTTATTAGTTGTAGATATCTAGAGTCTATTCTTGTATTTTGGAGTTCCTCGATAATCACCCATTTTTCAGATGAATCAAATGCTTTTCGGTAATCAATAAAAGCTTGATGTATAGGTATATTATACTCCGTTGTTTTCTCTATGATAATGTCTGAATGTGATCTCGAGTTCCAAAACTTTTGCCAGCAAGCCAGTTTTCTCTACAGGTTGATAACTATCAAATTTTCGTCAGTAGATGCCTTATATTTATTTTTATTGCTTCTACTACTTAAACCATAACACATTTTCTTTATCCCAAGAGCATCGTTCAGAAATCCTCAGCCAATTAGGTACCATCCAATTATGACATAACCTCACCAAATTTAAAGCTTTGGTAATACAAAAACTTCGATTGGAGTTTTAAAAATATCGCTTACTATTATGAGCACTTACGCATTACTGCTCAGTTGTTTTCAATATTAACAAAGAAATATATTTAACTCCTGATGTCTGGCGATTGCATTGTTTTTATAGCGCGAGCAAGTATATTTTGTATGATTTGACATACAAAATATACTTGCTCGCGCTACAAAAAATGTTGACTGTTGTCAAGATTTAGGAGAGGAGGTTTAAAACCTGAGCTGTATGTCGGTATGTCCCCCTGTCAGTTTGCCCCAGGTTTGCCCCCGGTTTTTCCCCGGTTTGCCCCAGGTTTGCCCTAATAGTAATTCATATTTTTTTTTGCCACGGCTATTGATGACATATAATATTTTTTTATACAGAATAGACAGAACTTTTAAAGATCTATTTTCGCATTGTGTCAATCAATTTTGGAGTAGGGTGGTGCGTGTGACACAGTTTTAAATAGTGTATTTGTTGCACAAAAATCCATAGTTAAAATAATACTAAGAGTCTCGATTCAGACATTTATTGAAGAAATATTCCACAAATCACAACTTATGACACCAAAGCAATTATACGCTAAAACAATACTCGCTTACAGATTCAAAAACTATTCTTACTCAAACGAAAGACATACCTATAACACATACATATAACACATTCAAATAATATGATCAGAAGATCCTCAATACAAATACAAAACTAATACCACTTTCAGACAAAAGGATTTCGAGTATTATGCAATTAAATCAATCTACTTTTACTCTCGTTAAAACAATTAGTTCATAGAAAATGTTTAAAAAGACTATAAAAAATGGATAATGGAGCTGAGTAGAATTAAAATGGATTATCTCATTTGCCAAAAACCAATATTGAACACAAACGCTCCACCCGCTCCACAGACATATAGTTTATTTATGTTTTTGTTATTGTTTTGCGTTTTATAATATTAATTATAAAGGTAAACATGAATAAAATATAGTTTTTTTAAATTTTATTTTTATTTTATTTTATAAATACGAAGTGTTGAAAAATTTCTGAACGTTTTGTTATTTACTTTCTGTATAATAAGTCTTATTTGTATATTCTAACACGTTAAAAATTTTCTTTTAAATGTTTCCGCGCGGGTAACCCCCCAGTGAGGTCACATTATTTTTATTATTAATAATTGATATAATGTGAAAAAAGAAAGATAAGTAAAAACGTACACGTGACTAACGCTAAGAAAATAGCATTTCAGTTTGTGGGTCCAGTCTTCATTCTGTAACAAAATTTCATCATGATCCGACTTGATGCTACGCAGAAATATGCAATCGTGTTCAATGAAAAAATGCTTTATTTACACTGCAAAAAACGAAACAGATATATCGTTTCATTCGTAAATAAAATCCATTGTGGAACGTGTAGATAATATTGATCAACATAATTTTTCTCTCACGGGTACCAATAGATGCATTTTATGCAGCCTTTATCTTGTTTTCAAATATGTATTCAGAATTTCTCTATCACCCACAAAATATAGTCAAAGCCATTAGACAATTAATTTCATGTACCTCAAACAAAAGTTTCCTAATACAAAAATCAAAGAATGAGTATTAGTGGGTCCACATATACGATCATTAAAATGCATGATGATTTTTTGATAATTCAGTTCATTTGTGTAAATTTTCTTGTTATGAAAAAAAAACTTCTACAGCACTATTTGAATGAACAATTGAACATCCTAAGTTAAAGTTGTTTTTTATGCGGAATAAAAATTTCTTAATCTAGATTCGCCTATAACCGGTAGTAGAGAGATAACTACTTTTATTTATCATGTTGTTTTTAATATTAGTAGGATAACTTTCATTCGTAATAATCAGACCACAACGGACTCAATTAGGAAATCCGTGTAAGCAATCTATGAGTATATTTATACAAAGCATACCTAACTATTAAAATGCTTGACGAATAGGGAAAAGTTTTCTTTTATCACGAAATATTTGCAATATCTTTACAAAGTATTGATCGTGGGAGGATTTAATTTGATTATTAACAATGTTTTGAGTATGTTCAAAAATCCACTGTAATATCTCAGTAGATGGAGTTAGTTGAAGAGTTAATTTTACCGTCTCGATACGTGCCGATAAAGACAACGTTTGTAATCGCCCCCTGCAATTAAATTTTTGAAGCGAATTTCACGTTTAATTTATTTATATTTGGATAGCGCCGTTTTTGTGAAAATCACCTCAAGGGCGCTGTACAATAAATAAATATCCCAGCACGTCTTGCAGCTACAGAGCGCATGGACAATAAGAAATCTAGCCCCTATTTACATTTCAATTTTTTTATTTGACAATGGAGTTTAGAGTTTTAGTGATATTTTAAAAAATTAAATAAAAAACAAATTTTTAAAAATAGACGTAAGATAACAGCAAGTCTTGCAGCTACTGAGCGCATGGACGGTTGGAATTCTAGACCTCATTTACTAAATTTGGATATTTGATAGTTGATAACATTTACCTATTGAAGCTAGATTACTAATCGTCTTGCAGCTACCCATATTACTGGTGTAAGATGTTGTAGATAAATCTAAAAAGATGCTTGAATTTGCGCTTCAAAACTCTAGATATTTCAATAATACTACTGCCATTCGCATATTATATAATACACTAGTTCGCAGCATACTAGAATACTGTTCCATAATTTGGGATCCTTCTGAATCAAACCACATCCTTGAAATAGAAAAGGTTCAAAAATGATTTTAGCTATACTTTCATCTTACAGAAAATAATTATAATGCATTCTTGTATCCATCATTATTTCTGCACGGATGCTGGATTAAAACACCCTTAAATCTCGTCGTCAAACTTTTCTTGCGAAATATTTCTATAAGCTAATTTCTAGAAGTACATAAAATATAATGAAGGACATCAGTTTATATATTCAGAATAATTATACTTGAGCGAGATCTCATGCAATGTTTTACGCACCCAGAAGACGTACAAATGCAAATCGGAATCCACCCATTAATAGAGCAATCCACTCACTGAATACGGCTTCAGCGGATAATATGGATCTATTTTTCTGTGAATATCAGCAGTTTAGCTGCAATCTGCTTTCTTTTTATTAACTTCTAACTTGCATTCACAGTTTGCATTACGTATTGGGTTAAACAGCTTGTAAAATAGCTTTTTTTCGTCTGTTCGTCAGTTCGTTATAACGAAGACTACAATTGAACGTAGTTATGCAGAAGGCAGCCAGTCCACAATTAAGAAAAAATTAGATTTTTTTTTTTTGCACCACAACAGGCCAGGAGGCCTAATTACAGTGGTGAATCACATCACAGGGCACCCAGGCTTGAGAAAAATCACGTTAGAATTTTTGTGTTCTCACCGGGAATCGAACCCGGAACCTTCCGTGCGTGAGTCAAGCGTCTTGACCACTACACCACGGAGGCCGCCTATTGATATTATCGGGTGCAGTAAGGTCAATCCTATGTTCTGCTAAAAACAGCCAGACTGCTGTCATACAAAAAAACTGTATTAATCACCTTCTGAAAATAGTGTCGATCACAAAAACGGCATTTCCCAATTTGCAGAAAACACCCACAGCACTAGAAAAATCTTACGGTACTTTAAAAATCATTAAAACTGGTCAAATACATAGTTCGACTCGTGTTTGTCATGCAAAAAAAGCTAGTGTATTCATTGTTTATCATTTGTCAAAGTCAAAAATATTCCAACTGTTGTGTAGATTCGATTATTCACCCTTTTCACAAAAGTTCTATTATCTCAGTTGGACTTTTCTATGGCTAGCTGCTTTCTGCATAACTACGTTCAATTGTCATTGTGTTTATGTTTCCACTCCAATACTATGGAGAACACCAGATACTTCACCAGACGGATTTTCGTTGTTCACAGAATACCTTCGTTACAAAATAAACTACTGAATCCATGCCCAGGATTTGTTGAGTAAGAATTCGACGAATAAACAAGGCTATAGTCACGATACAAAAATAATCCTTGAATTATATTGCGGAGTAAATACCTAGTAAAAATCTTATTATCAGTTGGAAATATTTTAGTACTTCAGGAAATTACAATTTTACTCAAGGTTTTTCATACAAAACAATGCACTGTTTATGCGACACCTTAAATAACATTCGGAAATTACAAAAAAAAAAAGAAAGATGGCATTTTTCAACGCTATCTCTCAGACAAATGTGTGCTAAACTCTGTATGATAGGTACACAAATGTCGAGATCCTAGCATTTTGTAAGGCTGAGACAAGCATTATCGACAAAATCAAGAAAGAAGTTCTGCGTTGAACATGCAGAGCAAATGGACGGTGTAGGAACAACTAAAAATATTTACTATGCGAATGTTGATGAATGCAAAAAGGGAGATAGGCCGAGAAAGACAAGGCAAGACCAAATTCAATAAGTACTTGATGATGGACGTGGCATAAGTAGGAATGATCGTCGTGCGTGCATGAGAAGATGTATTAATGTAGAGGACGCGAGGTCTGTATGCAAAGATAAAGGCGTTCTATCATATATGTCTACCCTTACGGGGAAACAGCGTTGTTGTTTGTTTGTTTTATATATTAACCCAACAAAGTTTTGAGTATGTCCAAATGCTAGCAGACTAAGTTATTCACATTTAAATTTATTGCAACACAGAGGGGAAACAAAATCCAGCCAAGCAGTTGGACATACTCAAAACATTGATGAATTAACTACCTGGTGAAAGAAAAAGTACAAAGATTGGAAAATTGTTTTCAGGCGTTGCCTAGTAGGTAAATTGGTTCAGCCGAATGAATCTCACCCACGTGATAAAGTTTTCAGCTATTTTACTTCACAAAAGTCAACACATGGAAGAGTTGAGAAAATGTGGATGTTCAAACATAGACAGAATGGTGAATGTTACACAGTGTGTCAAGTGGCCACTTAAACCAGCCAATGACAGGTCATAAGACAACAATTTATAATAATACATTAACGACAATTGTATTTTGAATGCCAATAAACCAGCCAATAACAGGTCATAAGCCCTATAAATGCCTAGACTCCCATATTCCCTTCTCAAAAATGTTTACCCTCTCTGTTGCAATAAATTTAAATTCAAATAGGATTGTTTTGGCTTTTTTATATCAATTTTCGGAAACTAGGTTGCATTAAAAAAAATTAGATAAAATCGATTTGATCGGTACATGGTCAGTGATCGGTACTTTCCCATCACTAGTCTCATTAGTTTGGCAGCTGTCATTTTTTCAAGCTATATTTTAAGGAATATAACAGAGTTATCTTCGACTGTCTATAAAGAAAAACCTATATCGGGTTGTGGTCCTGTGGCTAGTGTCTCGGACTCACGGACCAAAGGTCCGTGGTTCGAATCCCACTCTACCCTAACTCGATTCCATTTTCTAATAGTGAGTTATTTACAACTCGTTGAAAATGGCCTTCAAAATTAAATATTTGGGTAAATCATAAGAACGCAAATATTTCATTATCAAAAAAAATATATGTGTCGGTGGATATTAAAATTGGTTAAATCCAAAATTGGTTAAAAAACATTTTTTGTGGAAACACGATTAAAAGTTTTGTTTTACATAGAATACTTATTTCAAAAATGGCAAAAATCCAATATTATACCATGATAATTGTTGTCAGAAGTTTGATTTTATATCAAAATCGGCAACATCCACTCAATAACACTCAAAATAACACAATAACACTCAAAACTATTAGTTTTATTTATTTTTTACATCGTAAAAGTGATAATCCTGACACAGACATTCAATGACAGATTAGATCAAAACTGGTTAAATCCACGAATTAATTTTATCAAAACGAGTTAAATACATTCCGATATATCAAAATGAGTTACATTCAAATTACATATAAGTTTTACACGGAAACTAAGTCTAATCGATCAAATCGAATAACGTAGAATACTTTTATTACCTACGTCAGACCTACATATAATCTAAATAACAATTTAGTTGAATAGCAATCATCCGTTACAGAAAAGTGTTCTTTGTGAAAAAATGCTTAGTCTGGATTTATCCATTTTTGATGTTATACGACACATATATATCTGTGCACAAAAATGAGTATATTTGCATGAACATTTAAAGTATTTTCGTCAGTAACCTATAATTGAACATATTTAGAAGAAAAAACTGAATGCATACGCTGCTTTTCATACAGAAAACCTTATTTCATTTTAACTAATATTAACTTCCTGTTGTAATCGGGGCCCAGGTACGCTGCAATTTGATTTATAATGCAGCGTCCAGTTTTTGTCATTTGTAATTATTTGTTATTCACGTTGAGCGTCCTACCTCCTGTCATATCCCGGAGACAGACGCGACGCAACGGGCTTGTCTGCGATAGATAAACTAGTTTCGGATTCAGTTCCGCCATAAAAAGGAGAGATGGCGGAATTTCAAACGACATTAGACATTATTATAGACATTAGCGATAGACCGGCCGACAACGTGGGCCCACGCCGACCCCGCAAACCACTCGCGGAACGCAGCTATTGGGAAACCTCTGCTCGGGGTTACCGACGCGACGCTCGGTAAATTATTCAAATTAATTTACAATATAATTTTGCCTTCCGATCACATAGAAATCATTCCAATCATCGTCTAGATAGTGCATAATTTCATTAGAATGAATAAATATTAACTTTAAAGGTGTAAAAAATTATAATAATCCTCCCAATGATCTAACAACTATTAAAAATAATATATCAATAAATAAATTTAAAGTTAATCTAAAGAAATTTTTTGAACACGTGTAAAAACTACATTAAATTTTAATTAGTATGAATGAATTTTATGTTTTTTTTTTATATATCCTATGTTTTTTTTATCTTATGTACTCGTATTTAAAATTATATAAACTCTTATAAATAAACAACTACAATAGTGTAAGTTACTCTCCAAGCAGAAGAGTTAGTCTCTTTTTTTGGAGAGTTACAGTGATAACATTTACTAGATGCGTAAAAGTAGATATGCATATAATTTAAAAAAAAACATGTACCTTTAATGAAATTTATTAATATATATACATATTTTTTTAAAACTTACTTTTTTGCTTTTAATTGACTATAAAAAGCTTTATATTATCAGAAGGCGAGCTGTAGAGTGACACCATGCCAAATCTAATATAAAAAAAAACAGTACTTACTACCTACCCTCAAAGGTAAGGTAATAAAAATGGTAGAAAGTTAGTACTTCGGATTTGAAACTTAAATATTTTCCTACAAAGTATTTGCATTATTATGATTTATCCAATATTGTAAAATAAATAACATACTATTAGAAATTGGAAATATAATTATGGGTGACACGTTTGAGTTTCAGACCTCAGCTCTGGTCTATAGCCACGCTTACGTTTGTATTTATTATATATTGGTTTGAATCAAACTAATAAACTGGTCTATGAATAAAAAAATAAAGAAAAGAAACTATAAATGATTCACTGAAATGTTGCAAAAGACATTTTCGACAAGCTTTATCAATTAAAGAGAGAGCTGATGATTTGTTTTGATTGTCAAAATCATCATCACTATACAAAAGATGATCATCCAATAATGCATATGGCGCTGCATTTTAACACTAGATGCAGGGCATCATAACCTTCCTTTGTTATACATATTTTTTATCACTTTCCTATCCGCACTTATGGGTGCATAGAGCACTGCATTGGTGCTTAAATTACAGCGTGTCTAGATCGAATTCATTAAATGGAAGGTAAGGTCATCAGTCTTATTCTTTAGGCGCATGATAACGTTGAAATATTGCAGCGTAGAATCACTTTTGAAAGAAATATTTCACGTTCATTCTGCCAGAAATCGAACACATTACCTCAAGAATGGTAGGCAAACGCGCCGAATTCTTCTATTTATAATTCTTATTCTCATCCTGAAAAATGAGATTAGTACCATTTAAGCTCCTGACGACACTGCGGCCTGTGTAGATTTATTGCGATGGGTCTACGTAAATTAGTTCTTGCCCTTCAAGACAACGTCTTTAAAGAGCCTGGCTGCTGTGTGGAGAGCGAGTATTCTAATTTCGCCAAATCTCCTTTTCAAAACCCAGATCTATATAGTATCGGGCTCAAATATTCTCAGGTCAAACCAGCGGTCCCCCGATGATGCGGCTTCTTTCGTGGTATAAAGAATCACACTTACATAAAATGTGTATAGGTGTTTTATCATCTGCAGATGCAGAACTTACGTCTAGAAGTTCAGAAAGGTTAATTTTAGCAAGGTGTTTATTTAATCTGCAGTGCCCTGTAAGGCCTCTAGTGATAACCCCCATTTGATTTCTCCTTATAATTAAAATAAAATATACATGCTCGTTTGTGGCAACCCTACGGCTTGCATATTGGCCGACCGACGAGTCCGCGGCTCTGGGTCAGTAGTGTGAGTCGAGTTCCCCCACCGCGACTCCTCGCCCCCACCCCCCCACGCGCCTCGAGTTACGCAGGCGAGTTGCTCGGCCAAAAGGACACGAGGATACATTGTATTATGAATACTCGTACAGTCGTTTTGAGACTGACTGAGACCTTGACACTTTGACTCGCGTAATTTTAATTATTTTAATATATTTATTATTCCATTTTACACATTTTTGAATAACGTTCGTTGTACTAATTAGTTACTTTATTGGCTCATTTCGTAAGCATCGTCGCGATCCACCAGTAGCTCAATCACAAAAAACTATCGACGTGCTTAAAAACATGCTAAGCATTTGAGCGATCACAATGAAAATGCTTCACTTGTCGCAGTCATAAGTCAACGCGTGTGTCGGTTTTTTTTTTGTTTTCCTCGTAAATAAAAAAAGTTTACTGGCAAAAAATCGGCGTTTACTATGAAAAAATACAATATATTAAATTAACAAAATAATAAGGAGTATATAATACAAAAAAGTTAAAATTAAATTACAATTACTGAGGCGACTGCTTTTCTTGACATTTGGCTTGCCAACCGCCGGCTAAATGCAATAAATAGCATGATTAAAAAATAAATAAAAATAGCAGTTTTGTAATATTTTCCATATGTACACCGGTAAAATTCAAATATGTGTTTGCGCAACAGGAATATACGTCACGAAACGTAAATATTTTGACATATATTTTGACATATTAGGTTTTCACGGATGTTCCATTGCGATCGCGAATACGGTAAACAACCATGGTGAGAAATTGTTATCACGTCGCTTATTAGCACGTCGATAGTTATTTGGGATTTAGCTACTGGTACGGTAATATAAGAGTGCTTGGATATTTTCCATTTTTGATTAATTTATTTAATTTCGACAAGCAGATAAAAAATTGGGAAAACAAAATACAGCGGAAATTGATCAGCCTCATTATGTACTATTTAGTGTGTTTACTTTCCATTAAATAAATAAAATAATACATTACAACAGAAATGAAGAACATTTTAGAGAAGGTAATATAGAAGTCTAGGCATCTACAGGGCTTATGGCATGTCATTGGCTGGTTTAAGTGGCCACTTTACACTTTGTGTTACATTCACCATTCTGCCCATATTTGAACATCTATATTCCTTCAATTCTTTCATCTGTTGATGTTTTTAAAGTTTAAGAGCCAAAACCTTTATTTATGCGGGTGAGATTCATCTGATTGAATTATATTACCTGCATACTAGGCAATGGACCAGGTGGATTTATCAACAATATTTTTAGTTTGTCCAAATTTTTGTAGACAAGAACTGCAATCTCACCAGTTTTTAATCCCAAAGTTTATGAAAAATAGCTCAATGACTTCATCAAGTATTAGGTATTCTCATTACGATTAAAATGTCAACTGGCCGCTCTGTTCTAGAAATAAATAATGCCAAAAAAGGCCGCGTCGAGCGCCACATGTCCTGCGAAATGAAGCGTGAAAGTAATTATGGTCATATGTCAAAAGCATCATCTTAAAGAAAAATAGCCCTTAAGAAATAATGTTTGAAATACTGTTTGCTAAATCCGGAATCTTCAAAGAATCTGTATAATCTGCAAGTTCACTCTAGAAGAAAAAAACCGCCACTGGGTTTCAGATGTTCAAAATATAGTTTGTTTATTTGAATGAAGAAATAAGCTGGAATAATCGGCTAGTTTCTTGGCTCACTGCTAGCGCTGGGCGCTTTTGAGTCATATTTTTTTAAAAATATTGTACCTACTTTAGTCGTCCCAATTTAACACAGGACTTGTCGCATGGAGTGGTTTAAGTGGCCTTTTTACACACTATGTCACATTCACCATTTTGTTCATGTTTAAACATCTACAATTCCTTAACTATTTCATCAGTTCTTTATTAATTCGACCGGTTTTGAAGTTACACAATCTCCATTTATCATCATCATCATACCATGTCAACAACGATCCTCCAAGCATCTCTGTCGGCTGCCAGCTCCTATGCATCCTTCCAAGTCAGGTTCGCGTCCCGTAGTTCTGACACGAACTGCCGACGAACAGTCAACAGTCAACAGTCGACGTCCAAGACGTCGAGAACCTGATGCCTTGTAAAGTAGGGAAGCGTGGTTAAGGCTCTCGGGAGGCATCCGTAGCACATGGACAAGCCAGCCGTATCACTTCCGCTTAGTGACAGTTGTCACCGGAGTTTGCTGCGTCCGTTATCTTATAACTTCATTCATACAAGGTCAAAGCACCGCACACCCAAGATTCTTCTGAGACACCTATTCTCAAAACTCAGAATGTTTCTGTTTTGGGCCCTAGTGAGGTGCCACGATTCACATCCGTAGAGGAAAATAGGTCGTATGCGGGCGTTATAAAGGCGGCATGTGGTTTTCACTGAGTAAATATCCGGTCTCCAGACCACCTTTACAATGTTGAACGTGGCAATCTCCACAACAATGTTTAATTATAAAATAAATGTTATCTTTTTTTTTTTTACTTTGTTGACTAAACACTAAATCGAATAGAGGTTACAAGCAAGTCTTTATTTTAAGTAGTATTTTGTGTTTGTGGAGGAATGAAGTGAGGGGTGAGGGGGGTTGATGCGCTACGATTGAAGTACAAATATAGTGCTTAGTGCACCTCTAGGTTGTGGGTAGAGTTATGATGATAGTAAACATGTATTCATCAATGTTTTGAGTAGGTATGAGACAGTCAATCAATTTTATTGGTATTTGAATATACGTTATTATTTATGACCCAATCAAGACTTAAGACGTTTCCCCGAGACCTTTACGATTCTTATTATAAATTCCATACTAATGTCACGATACAAGAATCAAAAGGTTATATTGTTCTCATGGTATCTACCATAATTTATATTCTAATTAATTATTTATTGCCTCGAAATCTAATTAATTACATTAATACTATGTTCTTGTATATGCACTTTAAGAAAATTACTTTTGAAGAAGTTCAGTGCTACGGGGATTGGGTATAATTTATTTTTTCTCACAATCGTTAAAAGTTAGAGCAATTAACTGTAAGGCTTGAAAATGCATTGAAAAAATTAAAAAACCGAACGACATACCTTGAAACATCTCAGGTTCTCGTAAACACGTGTATCAACACGATATTATTATTATTGTTACATAACCAACAAATTATAGACATTTTTTTTACGTTTACCATGCTTCGACTGGTAAGGGGTTTTACTTTTAAATTCAAGGAAAACTCACCTACTTGAACTCATGACGTCACGGGAGGTGTTGTTTTTGTTAACTCTTGTGTGGCTGTGATGTCACACTAGTCGACATAGGACACAAGACTTGATTTATCTCTCTTATTTTTTAAAATGATGAATTCGTATGTTTCGTTATCTTTAAATGGACCTTTTTACACCCGATTTGGAAAGTAAAATTTGTACAACTATGCTAAATGTTATTACAAAAAATATTTATCCTTGCTACGCAAAGAATGAATGTCCGCTAATTCAGCAACACCTCTATACAGATATCTTATATAAGAGAGAAACGAAGATAGAAGTCATAACAAGGAAGACAACAACGCTGTTCTGCGGCGTGTTGTCCAAAACCGATTTACTTTCCAGTCTGCTGATGACAGTGAAGGGGGACGCACGCGCATAACATGAAAGGCGTATTTGTGATTTTATATTTATTTTGCTATAACAGGGCTAAATTATATGTTTATTCGCATATATTATGGAAAAAGAATTATTAAACAGTATAATCTCCATGTTTCTTTTTTTCCAAATGTCTGAAGTTGAGAATAGTCCGTCTTTTACTAGTGGTAACACGATGTTACATCACCGCTCGCAAAGGAATTATTTACCACAGTCTTTAAAGAGTTAAGATTGAAATGTCACCATCTAAATGTTTGAGTTTTTCTTTTCTTTTTCTTTCCTTTCAATCCTCCTCCTCTATATATTTATAGTAAAGCGTAGACTTTTAGTTTACTTTTGTTTACAATTTTGTAAAATCATAAGATTCTGTATTAATATACCCATTTAAGTGGGCCGGTGATGTACGAAGATTTTTTTAAAACATCAAAGTGAAAAGGGTCTAAAAAGTTGCATTTTGGATCACATTGAATGTAAAAATCATTAAAAAATATATTGCATACTACTTTTGGCCGTCAACCGAGGTTTGAAGTTTATAAATGTCTGAATATTTTGTTAATTGTCTAAATTGTTAACATATTTTTTTTTGTTAGAAAAGATATAATTTAATCACATTACAAATTCGAACACTTTTTAAAACTACCGAAATGCAAAAAGTTTACACTCCGCGAAACTGATTTCGTTGAGCGCCTAGCTGATATTGACGAAAACAATGGCTCATTTAATCAATGCTACTCATTTATTACAAAACAAAGTGTAACTCACGCCCTTAGATGCGTATTTAATAAGGTTTTAATGCCCTTTATAAAATTTTATTGGACTGATTTTCTTACTTAAATACGAAATGACAAAACAAAGCTACTGACTGTAGGCCGAATGCAACACCAGATGAGAGTAGTGATGTCGGGAACACCACTAAAGAACACCAAGGAGTTTGTCTACCTCGGGAGCAAAATAACGTGGGACGGTCGGTCTAAGAGCGAGGTCGACAGCCGTATACATCAAGCTAGACTTGCATTTAATAAAAGGTCATAAATAATTGAATCAAATAATATAGACCTAAAACTAAGAATACTCCTCATCGAGACCTATGTATGGAGTATCTTGATGTATGGCTGCGAGACATGGTGCCTATCCGAAAGAGATAAACGGAGACTAGAGGCTTTTGAGATGTGGTCCTATAGAAGACTACTAGGAATTTCCTGGAGAGACCACATTACAAATGAGGTTCTCCAAAGAATCGAAGGTGGAAGGCACCTGCTCAGGACCTTGTCCGAAAGGCGAGCGAGATGGATCGGCCATGTAATACGTCAAGAAGGCCTCCTGCATGTCATATTAGAGGGGATGACCGAGGGGACAAATTCTAGGGGACGCCCACGCCGAGAGTACCCGGAGGACCTATTAGAGGACGTGCGCTGCTCATCATATGTTGACTTTAAAAGAGCCACACAAGACAGGGAGGAATGGAGGAGAAGAATGAATGTAATTGCTGCCAGCCAATCCCAGGATTGAGACCAGAGAAGAAAAGATATTATATCTCCTAAAATCGTCATTTGAGCGAGACAGACAATGCTTCATACCGATGAATTGTGCGTTAGAGAGAGAAGATAATATACATATTCCGGGCATTGCTGACGCATGCGTAGATTTGAAGTCCGTTTGAAATGTCACTTTGAACATGCGTAATGACATGATATTAGTACCAATTTAGTTAACTATAACGTGCGTATTATGTTGGGCGCATTTAGGGTTTCTAGTTCCGATGCACGGGCTGTCATACTAGTGCTCGTTTATCACGTCAGACCTATCAAATTATTATAATATTATTGAACTTAATAATATACAAGTTGACAACATTTAAAAAAATGCACTGCCAATGTTTTCGGTCAGGAGCCGCCAGTGGTTTTAGACTCTTTTCATTTCGATATTCGGAAAATAAAAATATCGGCCCACCCTAATACCCATGTAGTTTTTATTTTCTAAAACTGTACAGTTTGTATACGTATCTCTTTATAGTCCACGCCTCATATCTGAGGATGGTGATCACGCCCGACTCA